>NW_026511849.1:0-30000 GCF_027579735.1 Bombina bombina
CAGATTCACGTCCTGCGCGATATGATTTTCTCTGCGTCTGGTTCAACTGATCCTTAGGTAATGCCTCTCTGGATCTGTAGTCTTGGCCAAAGACTTTACTGCTGAAACGCTCAACTCAAAAACAGTATAGCAAAAACTAGGTTCAATTTTCGTCCAAAAATCACACTTGTATTATAAAAAGAACCTGGATTAGTCCCCCCTTAAAACAAGTGTAGTTGGTAAGAAAATTCTGGCTCGCCAATGAAATAACTGCATTTAAATGGTACCTAAGACTCTATAAATCTTAGTATCTATTTGCTATACACTTTAGTGAAAGGCTAATATTACATTTAATAATCCCTTATGAATTATTATACCCACTATATAATAACACACAATCACTAGCTTAAACTACTTGTAAGGTCATAAACTCACGAAGTCTTATTCCAGCAGTAACAAAACTTTTATTACAATGAGGCTAATTAAACATTATTACAATATGCAGATTAAATATAAATTACACATATGCAAATCACTTATAAATACTCAGCAGTGAACTATACATCAATATTACACTAATACATGTGCCCAATCTATGTGAAAGTATGGTGTGCTGAAATTATGTGTCTGTAAGGATCACTTACTTCTGATGTTAGCTGTGGTCACCATTCCAATTGAAAAAGAGTGAAAGAGAGTGAACTCCAGTATTCCTGCTACTTTTATTGTAAGTTTTTCATCCCTCCCACAATGATGATGTCACTCATAAGCAAGCCCCCATTGTAATTTTAAGAGTATATGGTTTCATCCTGCATGTGCTTTGGGGGTAGGGAATGGCATTAGCCTTAGACAAAGGATCTTAAGCCAGCTGGTCATCCTTCTCAGATGGGGGTCTGGTAATGTGATCTTTCTACATTCCATAGTGACCTAGTATCTGAATGAGGAGTTAACCCCTTCTTGACCATTCAGCTGAGTTCTTGTAGAATACATATACCATATATATATATGTATATATATATACCCCTTACAGACCATATGTGAATTCAGATCATGCCATTATTACAATCATGTATGAGTTCCACATTGGTTAATCTCCAAATATATTATTGTTAGCATATTTTCACCCCCCACTCCTAAAATGACTTTAAACCATATTCATTGTTAAAACAAATGTCTTTATAAAAAAAAATTAACACAATAATGTCTCTTTAAGAAAATAGACTTTATTTAACACGTCAATATAAATCTGTTTTCAATATTTATTGTTTGAACAAGTACATGTAGATATACCAACAATCTGCAAATATATGTTAGCATATGTAATTTTGTTAAAGGGACAGTTTAGAAAACAAATCATGTTTTGCATTATTATAAAAGTCAATTTTGTAATTTCAATGATATCAAAGGTTTCTCACAAATTAATCATTTGTCTGTGTTTATTTTAATTTGCTAGCTAAACCTATGAGGTTTGTGTGCTCATTTCTTAGAGCTTGAAGAGTGCATGTAATCATTATGCAATTTGACCACTAGAGGGCATTTGGATAGCATTTGTATATCTAAAAACTTGTGCTCATACAGCATATTATTTACCATGTATTGATCATTGATGTCTAAAATGTTGTTATGTCAGAACAACAAATAAGTGGTCATTTTTCATAGTCATAGATACAAGGGTAAGCACATAAGTCACACGTATTTCTCCATGTTTTTTTGTTTCCAACTTGATAATGCGTAATACAGTGTTTTCTTTGTAATCAATAATTGATTGACTGTCCCTTTAAGCTGTGTTATTGGCATTCAAACAGTAATATGCCATCATGGATAATTGTAATGGTAATTTTGTTTGCGATTCGGGAAACAGTTTGGACATCACATCACAGAAACCAATCAATATCATGAACAAGGATAGGTATGTGATGTGGTTTTCACACACTTATAACCCACACTCTGCAAACAATCTGCCTCCATGGACCCGGTCCCATAGAAGTAGATTATATACAGAGTGTGGTCCACAAGTGTATGAAAACCACATCATTACATACCTATCCATTACACATTAAATAAAAATAACATTAAACATGAAAACAAATACTTACTTCCTCTTCCTTCCCCTCTTCCCACGGGGCTGAGGCTCTGGGAGGGTCAACTGCCGACTCAGACGAGTTCTCATTGGATATGTTGTGGGAAGAGTGGAAGGAAGAGTACTGGGACGACAAAGGTGAGGAGGAGGAGATGGCCCGGCAGGAGGAGATGGCCCGGCAGGAGAAGATGGCCCGGCAGGAGAAGATGGGCCGGCAGGAGAAGATGGGCCGGCAGGAGAAGATGGGCCAGCAGGAGAAGATGGCCCGGCAGGAGAAGATGGACAGGCAGGAGAAGATGGCCCGGCAGGAGAAGATGGCCCAGCAGCAGGAGGCCCAGCAGCAGGAGGCGGACCAGGAGGCAGACCAGCATGCGCCTCCCGGAAAAAATTAAACGTCTCTTGGTGTAGATTAAAGGTTCTGTTTTGCCCTTCTTCTATTCGAGTGAGTATGTTTATTATTTGGTTTTGGCCTTCAATTATTTTGTTTTGTCCTTCAAGAATTCTAGTTCAGCCTTCTATATTTTGTATCCGGGAGTTACGCATCTGGTCTATGTAGTCTAGTAGAACCCGCACCTCCGCTATTTCCTCTTGTTGTGCTTGGCGGGGTACCCGTGCACGGCGGGGTGCGGGTCCTTGAGGGGCCTCTGGTTCCGCGGCCTCTTCATCTGCTTCCGTGCCCTCTTCGTCACGGGGGGCCTCTTCCCTCCGAGGTGGAAATTCTTCCCCACCACTCTAATCCCGGGGAGAAGGAGGAGGCTGTATTTGCTGTGCTGCCTCCTCCCCAGACTCTGTATATTAGAAAAATAAAGAAATGTATATATTAGCATATTTCCAAATCAAGCTTTAAATGACTTAGCTTACGATACAATTACAAATGCAGCCTCATTAATCCACTTTGAAATCTAACAATCAATACGATTTCCGCATTTTCTAAACCGTGTTTGTGATATCTCTGTTCAATCTGAATGTTTTAGCGTTTGTTTTCAGTCTGTTTAAATGCACACCTAACCTATAACCTAGATACTGATGTAACCGCAAAGTAATTGTGAATGCGTGTAAACAACGTTATAGCATTAATCTGATCCTTAAAGGGACATGAAACCCAATGTTTTATCTTTCATGATTTCGAAGCATACAATTATAATCAACTTTCTAATGTACTTTTCTTATCTAATTAGCTTCATTCTCTGGATATTCTTTGCTGAAAAGCATATCTAAATATGCTTAGAAGATGCTGATTGGTAGCTGAATATAGCTGCCTCCTGTGATTGGTTCACCGTGTGCATGGCTATTTCTTCATTAAAGTATATCTAAAGAATGAATCAAATTAGGTAATATAAGTAAATTGGAATTTTTTGGAAAATTGTATTCTCTACCTCAATCATGAAAGTAAAGGTTTGCGTATAGTGTCCCTTGAAATACATTCGTATGTGAATTTATTCTTAAATGAGCTTACCGTCAGATGAGAATGGCAGGTTCCCGGTATCAATTCCTCCGATACCGACTACATCCACCTCGGAGATGCTGGGACGCAACATTTCCTCCCATCGGCAGTACTCGATTTCCAGTGCAGGGCCGCCACCGGTTCCTGCGGCATGTTGGGCCTCCAGGCTTAACTTTTTCTTGAGATCCATCTTGCAGTCCCGGTATCGATGTTTTATAGAGTCCATATCTCTATTCCGTCCACCCACGGCATTGACTGCATTCCTTATCTCATGCCAGAGCTTCCTCTTCTCAGTCGGGGTGGTCTTCTGATGCTGCAGCCTCCTATACCTGGCGATATAGGCTTCTGCGAGGGCCTCCTTCTCCTCCATCGAAAACCTCGCCTCCCTAGTCGCCTTGGCCTTCCCCTGTGACGATGCCCTCTGTTTCCCGGACTGTGAAGCCCTACTCTGTCCGCCACTGGGCCCAGCCACTTGTTCATCTTGAACCAAGTGGCTGGGTCCACCCACCGCTTCCACCCCCGCTTCCTGCCCCCCTTCCTGCTCCCCTTCCTGCCCTGTTCCTCTCCCCCCTCCCTCTCCTCCCCCCTCTACCTCTCCCCTGCCTGCCCTCCATCTCTTCCCTAAACTAAACCCCAACTAAGCAAAACAAAAGTGAGTGTGATCAAATGAAAGGGGGTCAAAATAAAGAACTAAAAAGACCAAAAAAAGTGCTGAAAGTGTGAAAGGGATATAAATAAAAGAGGGTAAGGAGTATTTAAATGAACAAAATGAAGAAGAAGACAAAAAGGAGGATATGTAAACTAAATGTAACTAGGGGATGGGGATGGGATGTGGTATGGGATAAGAGTAAATGGGATTACAGGGAATGGGAGTACAGGAAATGGGGTATGGAGTGTAGTATGAGAGGGTATGGGGTATGGAGTGTATGTAGTGTTATTTTATAAGTGTATGTATGTATTGAATGTGTTTGCATGTAAATGTGTTAAGTGTACAGAAAAAGCACTTGCTCGCTAACTCACACTCCTACTAATTCTCACTAACTCACACTACTACTAATTCTCACTAACTCACACTACCACTAACTCTCACTAACTCCCACTAACTGACTCTATCACACTACCACTAACTCTCACTAACTCCCACTACCACTAACTCACTCACGCTCCCACTAACTGACTCTCTCCCACTACCACTAACTCCCACTCACTCACTCACTCACTCACGATAACACTAACAACTGACTCTCTCACACTAACACTAACTCACTCACAATAATGCACACACTCTCTAATCTTAAACCTCCAATCTCCAAAGACCCACCAGCAACACAGTCAAAGAAGCCATGCTTGTGTGGTGCTTATATACCCTGTGTAAATGTTTAATGATGTACCTATTTGTGTTGTAAATTGTGTTCAGGTGTGCTTTATTAGCAATTAGTATTTGTGCAATGTGTATTAGGTGTGTGAATTTGCGCATGCTCATTTTGAGTTAGTATTTGTGGAATGTGTAGAATGCGATGATGTCATAGTGGTCGTTTTCTATAACATTGTCCAATGGTATTATTTTTAAATGTTAATTTGCGATGGTGTGGTATTAGTGAAGTGTTGTATATGTATGTTTGTCCTAATATATATTGATATTGAATGCGATTATTTTGCTAGTGTATGTATTATTTTTATTTTTCTTGTTGTTATTTTGCGTATTTCCGCATCTTAAAGTATATGCGTATTCCGTGTATTTTATTTCAATCAAATTCCCCCCGCTTGTGAATGTGTAATGCTTCTGTGCTTTGTTTAGTGATTGTTGTTGTGACATTTGCGGCGTGTTATTGTTGTGCATGATGTGGTATGCGTCATATGACCGAGCTGTGCGTATTTCTCGCGAGATCGAGTGTTAGATGAAAAATGCGTGTTTGTTTGCATTTCCATTGATCTCTATGGGAGACTGTCTAACGCGGGCGGGATTCCGCGTGTGAAATACACGCGTTAGGAGTATCGATAGAAGGTTTTTTTTAACTCTAAATACCGGAGTCAAACAATGCCGTGCGTTAGACATAAACCACGCGTAGCGTTAACAACCCATCTACCGCCAAACTCCAAATCTAGCCGCTAGTTAGGGGTGTTAGGGTTAGATAGGGTTAATATAGTTAATATATAATATGATAACTATATTAACTATATTAACCCTAATATAATTAGGGTTAATATAGTTAATATAGGTGGCGGCGGTGTAGGGGGGTCAGATTAGGGGTTAATATATTTAATATAGGTGGCGGCGGTGTAGGGAGATTAGATTAGGGGTTAATATATTTAATATAGGTGGCGGCGGTGTAGGGGGATTAGATTAGGGGTTAATATATTTAATATAGGTGGCGGCAGTGTAGCGGGGTCAGATTACAGGTAAAAGAGCTGATTACTTTGGGACAATGCCCCACAAAAGGCCCTTTTAAGGGCTGGTAATAGAGCTGGTTACTTTGGGGCAATGCCCCGCAAAAGACCCTTTTAAGGGCTGGTAATAGAGCTGGTTACTTTGGGGCAATGCCCCGCAAAAGGCCCTTTTCAGGGCTATTTGTAATTTAGTTTAGGGTAGGGACATTTTAGTATTTTAGGGGGTAATACATTTATTATAGGTGGCGGCGGTGTAGGGGGGATTAGATTAGGGGTTAATACATTTAATATAGGTGGCGGCTGTGTAGGGGGATTAGATTAGGGGTTAATACATTTAATATAGGTGGCGGCGGTGTAGGGGGATTAGATTAGGGGTTAATACATTTAATATAGGTGGCGGCGGTGTTAGGGGGTCAGATTAGGGGGTAGTACATATAATGCAAGTGGCGGCGGGGTAGGGGGCTCACATTAGGGGTTAATATAGTTAAAATAGGTGGTGGCGGTGTAGGGGGATTATATTAGGGGATAATATAGTTAATGTAGCTGGCGGAGTGGTAGGGGGGTCAGATTAGGGGGTAATACATTTAATGTAGCTGGCGGCGGGTCCGGGAGCGGCGGTTTAGGGATTATTATATTTATGGTTAGGAGTGAGAGGGGGATTGCGGATAGAGGGGTATACGTGTTGGGCTATGTTTGGGAGGCGTGTTAGACAGTTACGGGAGATTTTATAATTTAGTCAGTTTTTGTAGGCGGTGGCAGTTTCTAAAGTGCCGTAAGTCACTGGCGACTCCAGAAATTTGTACTTACGCAGATTTCTGGACATCGCTAGTTTGTCCGACTTACGGCACTTTAGCATCTGATGGCGCCGTATATGTGATAGCTCGAGTTGCGAGCTGAAACTACGGGCGGCGCAGGTTCCCACACTTGTGCCGAAAACTGCGCCGTATATCGGATCGCGCCCTTACCATTTATTATATCAAGAAAATAAAAAAGAGAAATATAAAATAACTTTAAAAACACTTAAAACAAGCAATAACATACAGGGACATGAAAGTTCCAAATTACAATTTTGTATAAATCATGCAACAAACACCTATACAATCAAATATAAGGCCTAATACCAGAACGGTTCAAAAGAGGTGATTATCCCCATTATATAGTGCAACACAAAATAAAAGGAGCCCTAATAAAGGGTCTACCGGTGACTATAATATTTTCTTAAGGAGAACCACAAAAAAGGGATTGGCGAACTACTAGTCTCACGTGTTGCTCCTACACAATTATTTAAAAACACTGGGTATTGCTGTCCTAATCTGGTACTACAAAAGCATGTGTCCATGGTGAACGTCTTCATGGCTGTGACCATGGTGAGCATGAGTATGTCCATAATGGAAGCCTTCATGGCTGTGACCCATGTTGAGCATGGCTGTGCCCATGGTGTAAATACTCGTATTGCACTGTTTGCTAAAAAATTATGCTAACTGTGTATGGTGCTCTTGTATGTACCCAGCTGCCCAGTGTGTTTTTGATCCTCTAAGCTTCAGACTGTACCAATGCCCAGTGTGTATAGTCCTCTCATCATCAGATTATCATCTATTATTCAGATAATTTTATTTTGTTCCTATCACATAATTAGATGTCCCCATACTGAGTTTAATTAAATTACTAGTAAACTGTAAAGTCTTATTTCTCACCTCCACAAATATAGATCATCAGTTGCTGCTTCGGTGGAGGAGCATCTTTAGCTGAATCCATATTGCTTTCATCTTAACCCCCAAAAAATAATAAATACAAGACTTAGTTACAAAGGGAAGAATTATTCATAAATTACATAAAAAATACTTATAGCTTAAAAAAATCCTCCAGCACAACACTGATCACAAACCTGCGTGTTACATTCACTGTAATGTGAGCCTGATTATGACGACACCATTATGTGCAACTGTTCTAAAAGTGCTGCACTCATGCGCATTGTCAGCTGTTGGAGAAGTCAACGAGTTTTTCACAAAGGTTTGCCTCTTTTCAGGGTAATGCTGTTGGGTGCACACGTGCTTGCACAATGAAGCCAACTCGTCGACATCTACTGCTAGAGCAGTGCTTTCCAAACTGTGTGTCGGGACACACTAGTGTGTCGGCAGCAGTGTGTAGGTGTGTCCCTACTTCAGCACAATTTTTTTTAAATGTAATTTTATTTTTTTTTGGGGGGGTTTCTGACTTTTTGCCTGCCTGCTACACATATCACATGGTTGACACGTGATTGATACCTAGGGGGTCACAGATAATCTTAACCTATTGGTGAAGCTCAGTGGGAACTGAAACTATTCCCATTGGCAGCTTTGGCGGCACATTGTCTCCTGACTGCACGTGTAGTAGTAGTAGTGCATGTGAAGTCAGTGAGTGGGACAGCAGTGTGTTTGCAGCGCGGGCAGTAGTCAATTGGACTCACCAAGCTCTGAGGGCGGCAGCTGAAACGCTGATCTGAAATCAGAAGTCAGTGGGGGTTTTTTTGCGACTAGCTCCCAGTAGTGCGTTGCTGCTCCTGCTCTTGATATATGGATAAGAAGGGGAAGCTTAAAAATGCTTGATGATGAAATGCGAGTGTCTTTATCTAATATTCCACCAAATATTCAGAAACTGTGTTTATCCCATCATCCTCATACATCCCATTAAAATAACATAATTTATGCTTACCTGATAAATTTATTTCTCTTGTAGTGTATCCAGTCCACGGATCATCCATTACTTATGGAATATATTCTCCTTCCCAACAGGAAGCTGCAAGAGTCCACCCACAGCAAAGCTGCTATATAGCTCCTCCCCTAACTGCCATATTCAGTCATTCGACCGAAAACATGCAGAGAAAGGAAAAACCATAGGGTGCAGTGGTGACTGTAGTTCAAATGAAAAAATTACCTGCCTTAAAGTGACAGGGCGGGCCGTGGACTGGATACACTACAAGAGAAATAAATATATCAGGTAAGCATAAATTATGTTTTCTCTTGTTAAGTGTATCCAGTCCACGGATCATCCATTACTTATGGAATACCAATACCAAAGCTAAAGTACACGGATGATGGGAGGGACAAGGCAGGTACTTAAACGGAAGTTACCACTGCCTGTAAAAAACCCTTTCTCCCAAAAATAGCCTCCGAAGAAGCAAGGTATCAAATTTGTTAAATTTGAAAAGTATGAAGCGCAGACCAAGACTCCGTCTTGTAAATCTGTTCAACAGAAGCCACATTTAAAAAAGGCCCAAGTGAAAACCACAGCTCTAGTAGAATGAGCTGTAATCCCTTCAGGAGGCTGCTGTCCAGCAGTCTCATAAGCTAAATGAATTATGCTTTTTAACCAAAAAGACAGAGAGGCTGCTGAAGTCTTTTGACCTCTCCTCTGTCCAGAATAGACAACAAACAAGGTGAACGTTTGATGAAAACTGTAGTAGCTTGTAAGTAAAACTTTAAAGCACAAACCACGTCCAATATTGTGTAATAGACGTTCCTTCTTTGAGGAAGGATTAGGATACAAGCATGGAACAACTATCTCTTGAGTGATGTACTTGTTAGATACCACCTTAGGAAAAAACCCAGGTTGGTACGCAGGACTACCTTATCCGTACGAAGGACCAGATAAGGAGAATCACATTGTAACACAGATAACTTGGAGACTCTACGAGTCGAGGAATTAGCTACCCAAAAGGAACTTTCCAAGATAAAGATTGATATCTATGGAACAAAAAAGGTTCAAATGGAACTTCTTGAAGAACCTTAAGAATCAGGTTTAAGCTCCATGGCGGAGCAACAGTTTTAAACACAGGCTTGGATCTAACCAAAAGCCTGACCAAATGCCTGAACGTCGAGAATACCTGCCAGACGCTTGTGCAAAAATATAGACAGAGTAAAAATCTGTCCCCTTTTAAGGAATTAGCTGACAACCCTTTTCTCAAAAACATCTTGGAGAAAAGATAATATCCTGGGAATCCAGACTTTACTCCATGAGTAACCCTTGGATTCATAACAATCAGATATTTACACCATATCTATGTTCAATTTTCCTAGAGACAGGCTTTCATGTCTGTATTAAGGTATCAATGACTGACTCGGAGAAGCCATGCTTTGATAACATCAAGCGTTCAGTCTCCAGGCAGTCCATCTCAGATTGATTCTATTTAGATGGTTGAAAGGACCCTGAGGTAGAGGGACCTGTCTCTGAAGCAGAGACCGTGATGGAAAGGATGACATGTCCACCAGATCTGCATACCAGGTCCTGCGTGGCTACGCAGGCGCTGTCAAAAACACCAAAGCCCTCTCCTGCTTGGTCTTGACCTCCGGAGGAAATCCCACTCCCCCGGAAGAAAAGTCTGACGACTTAGAAAATCCACCTCCCAGTTCTCAACACCTGGGATATGGATAGCTGATAGACAAGAGTGAGTCTCTGTCCAGTGAATTATTGTAAGACTTCTAACATCGCTAGGGAACTTCTGTTCCCCCTTGATGGCTGATGTAAGCCACAGTCGTGTATATTGTCCGACTGAGTATGATGTACCTCAGAGTTACTAACTGAGGCCAAGTCTGAAGAGCATGGAATATCACTCCCAGTTCCAGAATATTTATTAGAAGGAGGGTCTCCTCCTAAGTCCACTATCCCTGAGCCTTCAGGGAGTTCCAGACTGCATCCCAACCTAAAAGGCTGGCATCTATTGTAACAATTGTCCCATCTGACCTGCGGAAGGTCATACCCTTGGACAGATGGACCCGACATAGTCACCAGAGAAGAGAATCTCTGGTCTCTTGGTCCAGGTTTAACAGGGGGACAAATCTGTGTAATCCCCGTTCCTCTGACTGAGCATGCATAGTTGCAGCGGTCTGAAATGTAGACGTGCAAACGGTACTATGTCCCTTGCCGCTACCATTAAGCCGATTTCATTCATGTACTGAGCCACCGACGGGCGCGGATGGGATGAAAAAAAAAAAAAAACACGGCAGAAATTTAGAAACTTTGACAACCTGGACTCCGTCAGGTAAATTTTCATTTCTACAGAATCTATCAGAGTCCCTAGGAGGGAAACCCTTGAGATTGGGGATAGAGAACTCTCTTGTTCACTTTCCACCCATGTGATCTCAGAAATGCCAGTACTACGTCCGTATGAGACTGGGCAATTTGGATGTTTGACGCCTGTATCAGGATGTCGTCTAAATAAGGGGCCACTTCTATGCCCCGCGGTCTAAGGACCGCCAAAGCGACCCCAGAACCTCCATAAAGATTCTTGGGGCTGTAGATATCCCAAAGGAAAGAGCTACAAACTGGTAATGCCTGTCTAGAAAGGCAAACCTGAAAAACGATGGTGATCTTTATGCATCACAATGTGAGGATAAGCATCCTTCAAATCCATTGTAGTCCTCTATTGACTCTCCTGGATCATAGTTAAGATGGTACGAATAGTTTCCATCTTAAATGACGGAATTCTGAGGAATTTGTTTAAGATCTTTAGATCCAAAATAGGTCTGAAGGTTCCCTCTCCTTGGGAACCACAAACAGATTTGAGTAAAAACTCTGTCCCTGTTCCTCTCTTGGAACTGGATGGATCTCGTACACAATGTAAGAATGCCTCCTTCTTTATCTGGTTTGCAGATAATTGTGAAAGGCGAAATCTCCCCTTTTTTTGGGGGGGAATCTTTGAAATCCAGAAGATATCTCTGGGATATAAATTCCAATGCCTAGGGATCCTGGGCATCTCTTGCCCACGCCTGGGCAAAGAATGAAAGTCTGCCCCCTATAGGATCCGTTACCGGATAGGGGTCCGTTCCTTCATGCTGCCTTAGAGGCAGCAGCAGGCTCCTTGGCCTGCTTATCTTTGTTCCAGGTCCGATTGTCTCCAGACCGCCTTGGACTGAGCAAAAATTCCCTCTTGTTTTGCCTTAGAGGAAGAGGATGCCACACCTGCCCTGAAGTTTTTAAAAGGTACGAAAATTAGACTTTTTTTTTTTTTTTTTTTGCCCTTGATTTAGACCTATCCTGAGGAAGGGCATGACCTTTTCCTCCAGTGATATAAGCAATAATCTCCTTCAAACCAGGCCCGAATAGGGTCTGCCCCTTGAAGGGAAGTTAAGTAGCTTATTTATTAAAGTCACGACAGCTGACCATGATATAAACCATAGCGCTCTGCGCGCCAGTATAGTAAAAAACAGAATTCTTAGCCGTTAGTCTAGTCAAATGAACAAGGCATCAGAAAACAAAGGAATTGGCTAGCATAAGCTTGTCAAATATATTCATCCAATGGAGTCGCTTAACTGTAAAGCCTCATCAAGAGACTCAACCCAGAACGCCGCAGCAGCAGTGACAGAAGCAATGTATGCAAGGGGCTGCAGGATAAAACCCTGTTGAATAAACATTTTTTATCCATTGGATCTAAAAAGCACAACTGTCCTCGTCAGAGGTAGTGGTACGCTTAGCTAGAGTAGAAACTCTTCTCTCCACCTTAGGAACTGTCTGCCAGAAGTCCCGTGTGGTGGTAACTATTAGAAAACATTCTTCTAAAAAATAGGAGGGAAAGAGAACGGCACACCTGGTCTATCTCATTCCTTATTAAAAAATTTTTTAGTAAACCTCTTTAGGTATTGGAAAAACATCAGTACACACCGGCACTGCATATTATTTATCCAGTCTACACAATTTCTCTGGCCCTGCGATTGTACACATTCATTCAGAGCAGCCAAAGCCTCCCTGAGCAACAAGTGGAGGTTCTCAAGCATAAATTTTAAATGTAGAAATATCAGAATCAGGTTAAATCATCTTCCCTGAGTCAAAAAAAAAAAATCACCCACAGACTAAGCATATTGTGAGGTAGTATCATACATGGTTCTTAAAGCGTCTGTATGCTCTGTATCTACCCCCAGAGCTAACTGCTTTCCTTTAATTTCAGGTAGTCTGACTAATACTGCTGCCAGAATATTATTCACCACCTTTGCCATGTCTTGTAAAATAAACGCTATGGGCGCCCTTGATGTACTTGGCGCCATTTGAGCGTGAGTCCCTGAAGCGGGAGTCGAAGGGTCTGACACGTGGGGAGAGTTAGTCGGCATAACTTTCCCCTCGACAGAATCCCCTGGTAAAGAAACGCTATGGGTGCCCTTGATGTACTTGGCGCCATTTGAGCGTGAGTCCCTAAAGCGGGAGTCAAAAGGTCTGACACGTGGGGAGAGTTAGTCGGCATAACTACCCCCACGACAGAATCCTCTGGTGATAATGTTTTTAAAGACAAAAAATGATCTTTATTGTTTAACATGAAATCAGTACATCTGGTACACATTCTAAGATGGGGTTCCACCATGGCTTTAAAACATAATGAACACAGAGCTTCCTCTATGTCAGACATGTTAGAACAGACTAATAATGAGACTAGTAAGCTTGGAAAACACTTTAAATCAAGTTAACAAGCAAATATATAAAACGTTACTGTGCCTTTAAGAGAAACAAATTTTGCCAAAATTTGAAATAACAGTGAAAAAAAGGCAGTTAAACTAACAAAATTTTTACAGTGTATGTAACAAGTTAGCAGAGCATTGCACCCACTTGCAAATGGATGATTAACCCCTTAATACAAAAAACAGATTAACAAAACGAAAAATATGTTTTAAACAGTCATAACAGCTCCTACTTTTGAAGCCCATTTGAGCCCTTCAGAGATGTCCTATAGCATGCAGGGGACTGCTGAGGGAAGCTGAATGTCACTGTTTGTAATTTTAACTGCACCAACTGTAACTTTTATACTATAACAGTGGAAAGCCTCAGGAAACTGTTTCTATGCAAAATTTAAGCCAGCCATGTGGAAAAAACTTAGGCCCCAATAAGTTTTATCACCAAACATATGTTAAAAAACGATTAAACATGCCAGCAAACGTTTTAAAACACATTTTTACAAGAGTATGTATCTCTATTAATAAGCCTGATACCAGTCGCTATCGCTGCATTTAAGGCTTTACTTACATTACTTCGGTATCAGCAGTATTTTCTTAGTCAATTCCATTCCTAGAAAAATATTTTACTGCACATACCTTATCTGCAGGAAAACCTGCACGCCATTCCCCCTCTGAAGTACCTCACTCCTCAGAATGTGTGAGAACAGCAAATGGATCTCAGTTACGTCTGCTAAGATCATAGAAAAACGCAGGCAGATTCTTCTTCCAAATACTGCCTGAGATAAACAGCACACTCCGGTGCCATTTAAAAATAACAAACTTTTGATTGAAGAATAAACTAAGTAGAAAGCACCACAGACTCTCACAACCTCCTATCTATGTTGAGGCTTGCAAGAGAATGACTGAATATGGCAGTTAGGGGAGGAGCTATATAGCAGCTTTGCTGTGGGTGGACTCTTGCAGCTTCCTGTTGGGAAGGAGAATATATTCCATAAGTAATGGATGATCCGTGGACTGGATACACTTAACAAGAGAAAGTTAGTAGCTATTGGTGTTATTAAACTTTTTTTTAATTCTTGCACACTTACATACTGTTACTTGTAAAAACATTTCGTTATTATACCATTTATGTATGTGTCCGTATCTCTTAAAACAAGTTAGTTTAACCTCCTGTTTGCTAGTACAACTGAATTACTGTGTCATGAAATGATGTAGGTCTAAAAAGTGTGTCGCCAACATGAAAAGTTTGGAAAGCTCTGTGCTAGAGAGTCACGGGAAGTAACAAAATTGGAGATTTCGATGAGTTGGCTGTTTCGACAGGACACTGGCTCCTAAGTTAATGTTCCTGCTTTTTTAAATAAAGATAGTAAGAGCACGAATAAAAATTGATAATAGGAGTGTCATGATACAATCATATGGAGTAGTTGATACCTGGATTGGCTACCTTGCAGAGGTGGTATTGTGTTCTCAGCCTGGAAAAGGTTAATGTGAATTGCCTTTTTCTGTGTGTGAAAACTGCTTTGAGAAAAGCTGTAAGCTGAGACTCCCCTCCTTCCCCCCCTTCTTAGTAGTGTAACTGTGTGTAGGAATGCAGAACGCTCCTCCCCTTGGAGACTGATAGTGGGAGCTAAGACTTCTTTACATTGGTTGCACTCATTGTAAATTATAACCGGGGCGTTGTTTTTGACAAGACAAAGAAAATTTGGTTCAAGTATGAACGAGAGAGACTTTTTAGGGAGAACTGCCCTTGGGACCAAACCACTAAACATCTGGAATGGCAGCTCTCCACATATCTAAAGGAACTTGGTAATAAGTTAGAGATTGTGTGTAATTCTTTTCATGTCCCATTTTCATTTTAAAGAACTGTAGCTTTGCATTTGTATGTTATTTTGAATGTCTTCATAATTTTGCACTGTGTAACCTGTATTGACATTTTTGTTATTAAACACGTAGAAAATCTAATTCTGTCTTTTGGTCTCTAATATCCGAATTCACACTCCTGTTGAGACAAGGTTAATGGCACGTTACCTACTTGTTAAATAGTGTTAGTTTTTAGGGGTTCCCCAAAACTCCCCTTTAATTTAAAAAGTTTTGGTGGTGACAGCAGGGAAACTGACGTTAATTAGAGCAGTGTGGACAAGATCTGGGGGCTAATGTGGTATCTCTTTTAAGGTCCTTTTTCAGAGTTGCAAGGATAAGGGAAGCAGAGCTGTGTGCCATTAACCCCTTCATGCCCACACCCCTCTGTTGTGATGCTGAGAATGTTTAATTCATCGGAGTAAATTAGAAAGTTGCTTAAAATTGCATGCTTTATCTGAATCATGGGTTTAGTATCCATTTAATATGAGTAAGAAAACGGAATTAGGGACAGTGGCACTTTATTTTTGCACTATTGCCTGCTTATAATTATTTGTTTAACGCCTGCAAATCCAGAGCAGCAATGCACAACTGGGCACTAGCGGAACACACCTGGTGAGCCAATGACAAGTGATACATTTGTGTAGCCACCAATAACTAGCTTGCACCCAGTGGTGCATTGCTGTTTCTAAGGATATATACATATGCTTTTCCATCAAAGGATAACAAGAGAAAAAAGTACAATTGATAATAAAGTGAATGTTAAAGTGTTTTAATTAGTGGTATATTTAGGTTTTGTGATGCCCTAGGCATCCAAAATTCTGCTGCCCCCTCCCCAGGTTTTAGGCTTTTTTTGACCATATTATGTTATGGTGAGGGTGTAACGTGACTTTTTTTCGCCATAGAAGTTACAAAGTAAATGTTTGTGTGAAAATGTACTTGTTTTTATATGTGTGTGTGTGTGTGTGTATATGGTAAGTGTGTGCTTATGGTGTGTGTGTAGTGCAGTGTGTAGTGAGTGTGTGTGTAGTAGGACTCAAAAGGTGCTGCCCCCTTCCCCAAATCTGCTGCCCTAGGCAAGTGACTTGTTTGCCTAGGCCGAAATACGTCCCTGGATATCCTCTGTCTAAGTCAAGAAAGTGTAATTCTTACTTAAATGTCTCTTTTAGTATCAAGACAATCAGGTATGGCGGTTCAAATTACAAGATTATCAGGACCTTTACAAGAGTTCCATAGGTCACAAATTTGATAGCACAAAGCAGATTAAGTCCTCTATTTGTAGCCCATATTTTTATAGGGAATAATTAATGAATTTTCTCACAATTGTTAGAGTGGACATGTTTTGGATATTTCTAATGTAAAGGTATTAGCATATTTGCAGCATTATATTCAAACCTTTGTAAGGACACAACTTTTGAAGTGGTTGTTTAATTAATAGTATTATGCAATCCTCCTGTACCTGGAATTCATTTTGGCCACTGATAAATTTTAGTATTTTGAAAAATTAGTGATCTGTACCCCTCACTGATATGATTTATCTTTAACTCATTGTGAATACTGTATGAAGGGAATGCAGTTTTGTGGAGATAATGAATACGTTATTTACCATGGAGACTGGAGAGAGTATGTCAGAGGCCAAAGTGCATTTTCATACCTAGGGAGTTACAGGACAAATATATATATATATATATATATATATATATATATACAAAACATGGAAGGGGACTGCACTCTCAGACTGGACTGGGTACACATCCCATGACCCTGCAACATGCTCAGCCCTGGGTGCTATAGCACTCTCAGGAAGCTGTGCTATCTCCAGAGTCACAGGCAGTTAACCCCAGACAAGCCTGGGTGCAAGGCCCATAGGGAAAATTACAAAATAAACTAATACAACACACAGTGAAAATCCAGCACTTGCTTACAAGCTCTCAGCTAAGATTAAAAGCAAAACTGGAAAAGTTAGTTACCACATCTGGCCAAATGGGACAAGCCCAGGTACCACATCAAGGTCTCTTCCAAAACCCGAGTCCCTAAAACAGCCATACAAATGCAAGCTCTCAATCAAACAAGCTGGGAACAAGTCAGGGTTCACAGGCTTATGTAATCTCCTTAGACATATACAAAACACGGAAGGGGACTGCACTCTCAAACTGGACTGGGTACACATCCCATGACCCTGCAACATGCTCAGTTCTGGGTGCAATAGCCTCAGACAAGCCTGGGTACAAGGCCCATAAGGAAAATGTAATAGGGAAAATTACAAAATTACATGCTCCCCAGTATGTAGAGTTTCCAGACGCTGGTAACAGGCTGCAGTTGTGGAGTTTGCAAACGCTCCCTGGCAGTGACAGACTAGGCTGCCTTTTGTTAGCGGGCGTGTGGAGTCATGCTTTGAGCCCAAGGTGTAATCTAACTTTCGGGCTGGAAGGGTAAGGATCTCCCAGTGCAGTATTATGCACTGCAGGGTCAGGACTGGAGTGCTTAGCAACAATTGTATATAACCGGAGCTTGTATTTTCCTATGCAAGACGTATCGTTTATTTCTGGACTGATCTCCCCCTTCCTTCCCAGAGCTTGTTACTTTTAATTCTTGTTCATGACGCCGCATTTACTAACTTATGTATTGCTGTGTTAAAATTCTTATTACTATTAAATTATCTCCACAAACACTGCAGCACACGCTCTGCAAGAATCACATGTGCTACTGTTGTATGCATCACAGTGAGCGTGTGCTGCAGATGTGATTCCTTCTAAGCAGCAAATACATAATAAAACACTATGCGTGCGTGTCATGTTACTGGTGTACCTGTGTGTAACGCACGTCACAATATGGCGGCATGCATACACCCATAGAGCACAGGTATACCATTGTTATTGAAAACACTTTTTTGAACAATTTGGGGTAAGATGACAAGTGGGCATAGACATTCATGCTAACTTCATTTTGATTGATTAGAAGGAGCAAGATTTAAGGATTTTAGCAGGCAGGTGTTAAGTGTTCCTTTAATACAGTCTTCATTTGGACTGTTCTGAAATATTGGCTCTCCAGTTTACTAAGATATATATATATATATATATACAGGTGGCCCTCGTTTTACAACGGTTCAATTTACACCGTTTCAGAATAACAACCTTTTTTTCCAGTCATGTGACTGCTATTGAAAAGCATTGAGAAGCAGTGTATTTATTAAAATAGCCAGTAGGTGGAGCTGTCCGCGTGTGTTGCAGCAAAGCCAAGAAATCTGAAATTAATCAGTTTAACCAGACCTGAGCTATCGAGCAGATTTCAAAGGAACAAGATCTTCCTGTCTATAAATCAGTCCAGATTGGAATGCATAGAAAGAACTGTTTGCAGAAAAATGCAAGTGAAGTCTGTGTTGTGTGATTATTGTATTAGGTTTATAATGCTGTTTAGCAAATGTTTCTGTTCATTTAACTTAGTTTAATTATATATTCTGTGTTGTATGATTATTTTATTAGGTTTATAATGCTAGTCTTCATTTCAAAGCTTTAAAAATAATGTATTAGGTGTTACTTATGACAATTCTGAGAGGGGCCTGGAACCTATCTACCTCACTTCCCATTGACTTACATTATAAACTGTGTTTCAATTTACAACTGTTTCGATTTACAACCATTCCTTCTGGAACCAAACCCCGGCGTAAAATGAGGGCTACCTGTATATATATATATATATATCAAAATAAAAGAGTGTTGCATTGAGCAATGATACTTTTTTATTGGACTAACTATACATTTATAAGATGACAAGCTTTCAGAAGAATTTCTTCCTTTTTCAAGTCTGAAGCAATACGTATATGTATATATATATGTATGTATATATATATATGTGTATATATATGTATATATATATGTATATATATGTGTATATATATATATATATATACATACATATATATACTGTACATATATATATATATATATATATGTATATTAATATGTATATATAAAAGAAATCCAATTGTCGCACTCTCTGGATTTTAAACACAGCAACCTTTATTCTGTTCAGAATAAAGGTTGCTGCGTTTAAAATCCAGAGAGTGCGACAGTTGGATTTCTTTTGTGTATAGCTTCTGCAAATGGGAGTGCGCTACCGACCAAACTATATATATATATATATATATATATATATATATATATATATATATATACATGTATATATACACATATGTATATATATATTTTTAAACATGTATATGTATATAGATAAAATATATATGACAAAGCCATTTTCATGGGAGAACAGCTGTAATGCTAGATCCTTTAACATATTTGTCTTGAGAAAGGCCCAAAAATGGGCCAAAATGCCGACAATCAAACTGTTATCTCTTTGAATTGGAAATAAAAACTTATTGATGTAAAAATCCTGTGAGTGCCCTCCTAAGAGAAGAAATAGATAAATGTGTATATATACATATAATATATTTATGTGTGTGTATATATATATATATATATATATATTCTGTATACAGGTAACCCTCAGTTTATGCCGGGGTTAGGTTCCAGAAGGAATGGTTGTAAATCGAAACCATTGTAAATTGAAACCCAGTTTATAATGTAAGTCAATGGGAAGTGAGGGAGATAGGTTCCAGGCCCCTCTGAAAATTGTCATAAGTAACACCTAATACATTATTTTTAAAGCTTTGAAATGAAGACTTTAAATGCTAAACAGCATTATAAACCTAATAAAATAATCACACAACACAGAATATATAATTAAACAAAGTTAAATAAACAAAAACATTTGCTAAACAGCATTATAAACCTAATAAAATAATCACACAACACTGACTTCACTTGCATTTTTCTGCAAACAGTTCTTTCTATGCATTCCAATCTGGACTGCATTTATAGACGGGAATAACTTGTTCCTTTTAAATCTGCTCTATAGCTCAAGTCTGGTTAAACTGATTAATTTCAGCTTGCTTGGCTTTGCTGCAAGCACACGGCTACTCATATATATATATATATATATATATATATATATATATATATATATATGTGTTAGTCCACAGATAAATACACACACACATATATATATATATATATGTACACACACACACATATATATATATATATACACATACATATATAAATATACATATATATATATATATATATATATTATTCATACATATTTATCCAAGAATTTGATGAGTGGTGACGTACTGCCCTTGAAATGCTACAAGTGGAGCGCATGCGCGGCTGTTATTTCATATCGGACAGCTGACGGGACGTCACCTCCGTTTGCTAGTCTGATAAGTTTTACTATTCCGATAGAACGCTTGTGTACAAACTGTGCTACGACCCGGAAGCAGAAACACCTGAGATTTCTTCTTCCTGGTCGTAGCACAGTTTGAATCGTTAGCTAGTAGCAGCGTTTTTATATGTTCCCTTTTTTCTTAAAGTTATAACGCCTATGACAGTTTTGTCGGGTTATTAAACTACCTGAGCACTATGTCAGGAGACCGTGCGGGAGGAAAAATAATTACTTCTCTTGAACAAAGTTGATAGAAAAGCGCACTGCGTGACAACTGCATGACATACGACCCCCACTTATATACTATCAGGACTCTGGGGGCCCTCACTGAATTAAGCCAGGTGACGCTCCTATTCACACACTTTTGTTGTCGCAGAGACTGTGTTGTTAATGAAGCACTTAAACTGCAATATACATCTTTATTACACCTTGATAAAATAGGGCTATTAGCAACACACAGGACTTATAAATTGTTCGTACTTTTTCCAATGAGAATTGTTGCAAAATATTCTGTATAGCTAAAACTGACTATGATGCTGCCTACATTTGGATGCCTAGCTCTGTAGTAATGGGATTTGTTAGAGACTCCTGTGGTTTGGTGGCAGTGGAACATGGTACAAATGACCACAAAATATGAGTATTGCCTTATTGATGAATAGGGTAAATGCTCTTTAAATCTAGAGCTTATGTATACTCATGAGCCTCTTGTTTACCTTAAAACTGTAACCGTAAGAATGTATACACTTTGGTCTGCCAGAATTGGATTTGTAGACTGTTTACATTACAGTGATTCTCAGCCAGTGTGTTTGAGACGCACTACTAAGAATAAGGTTGGAGGAAAAACATTTGGTAAGATGGATGATCAGTTTGTGAGGAGTAAAAATGATAATTAGATGCATTATTTAGCATTAAACCTGGGCATGACAAACCTAAACTGCAAATTGTGTTTAACCCTCACCCCACAATTCGCTTGTTCCATGCTGCTTTAAAGGGACAGTAAACCCCCTAATAAATGTTCATGATTCAGATAGAGCATACCATTTTCTAATTTACTTCTATTATCAAATTTGCTTCATCCTTTTGTTATCTTGTATTTCACTACTGCCAGCTCTCTAAACACCTCTAGTTAGCTAATCACAAGAGACAAATATGTGCAGACACCACTCAACAGCTAGCTCCCACTAGTGTAGGGTGTATGTGTATTCTTTTTCAAAAATGGATCCCAAGAAAACAGCACATTTGAAAATAGAAGTGAATTTAACCCCTTAAGGACCAGCGACGTACCCTGTATGTCGCTGGCCTTTTTTGGGGACTTGATTGTTTTATAGCACGGTCTTGCCACCATCGTTGAGACTGCTCTATTCCACTAAGCCTGCTGGAGGGAGGGAATTAATAGCGTGTTCTTGCTAGACTTGTGCTATTATGTCCTGAAAAAACCCTTAACGACCAGTGACATACAGGGTACATTGTGGTCATTAAGGGGTTAAAAGTGTCTTAAAATTACATGCTCTATCTAAATCAAGCAAGTTTATTTTTGACTTTTCTATCACTTTAACTGCGATGGGCTTTAGCGCCGTTAAGACGGAATGAAATGTATTAGCCGCTTCCTAAATGGGATGGAGGGCGTGGCTAGCATCATAGGCACTCCCCTTGAACCGATCCCATCTTTGAAATCCCACAATTGTTTACATTTTTACTTATTTGTCAAATAACTCCAGCAGGAAGTGGTTAAAGGGATATAAAACCCCATTTTTTTCATGTTTCAGAAAGAATATACAATTTTCAACAACTTTCCAATGCACTTTTCATCACATTTTCTTTGATTTCTTCTTATCTTTTTATTGAAAATCAGGAAGATAAGTTTAGGAGTGTGCACATGTCTGCAGCAGTTTTGCAACAATCTTATACATTAAGAAGAGCATTAAAGGGCAGCAATATTTTCTTTCATGTAGTGCCCCAGACATGTGCACACTATCTATTCAACCCAGAATAACTTGAGAACGAAGCATATTGTATGATAGAAGTGAATTGAAAACATTTTTAAAACTGTATTGTCTATCTGAATCATGAAAGATTTTTTTTTTGGATTTCATGCCCCTTTAATTTGTTGTAGTGTTGCTTAAAAACCCAGTTTTATGCATAGATGAATTATACAGTAAAATTATGTTTTTAAACTTAGAATTTAACATTTTAATACAAGAAATACTTTTTGTGTTAAAGTGAAGGTAAAAATTGCAGAATCCTTTTTCATTATCTTTTCAGTTGAATAATTCCCCGACTGGCCGCCCTCTACAAATGTCTCCCCCCCCCCCTAAAGTTTACGTTTTTGCCTCTATCTAATTTGCAGGAATACGGGATGGATGCACTCTCATCTCATCTTCTCCCCCCCCCCCCCCCCTTGCCATATGTTGGATGGAGGTGAAAACATCACCATGTGGTAAAAAAACATTTGTGGAGGGCGGCCGGTGGTGGAATAATCTAACTAATAGAAGTTATTGAAAAAAATGATAAATGAAAGTTCTATTAAAATAAGTTAGATTTGGGATTTACTGTTATATAGTTGTAACTTTACTATCACTTTAAGGTTTTTATTATTTTATTGCGATTTTTAGATTTTGATACAGATTAAATTTGTTAAAATGTAAGAGCATATTTTATTCTGACAATATTAGATTACTATTTTTCTTTTTCTCTAAAGTTTTTAATGTGATTTATATTTGTTGCTCTCATATTGTGCTACATGTTTTTTAACCTGAGACTAAATTGTAACATGCTTTGTGTTATGCTGTTTCTGTGTAACACATTTTTAGAACGATTTCATTGTAATGTGTGTGTTCATTTAAAAAAAAAAAAAAAGTGGTTGTGTGTATGTATGTGTATATATATATATATATATATATATATATATATATATATATATACATTTTAGCTTTTGTACTTTTGCAAAATAGCTTTTTGACTTTGCAGAAAAAAAATGTTTGTTCTATACTACGATTAATAAACATTTTCCCTCTTGTTTTGTGATAGTAAAATGAAGTAATGTTTATGATGGATCATGACGCTCCTACAATCAGACCTCGAAGAATTCAGAACCAAAATGTTATCCACAGACTTGAACGACGAAAGATCTTTTCTGGGAAGCCTGGATCCCATTGGCATCAAGTTCGTATTTTCCATCAGAATGTCTTTCCTAATTTCACAGTGGTTAATGTGGAAAAGCCACCTTGCTTCTTACGGAAATTCTCACCAGATGGAAGATATTTTATAGCATTTTCCTCAGACCAAACCTCTTTGGAAATCTATGAATATCAAGGTTGTCAGGCCGCTGAGGATCTCTTGCATGGCTATGAAGGAGAAATCTTGTCTAGCTCAAATGATCAGCGGTCTGTGAATATTCGTGGACGGCTCTTTGAGCGTTTCTTTGCACTGCTCCACATCACCAATGTGGCTTCCAATGGAGAACACTTAAATCGCGAGTGCAGTTTATTTACAGATGACTGTCGTTATGTTATTGTTGGCTCTGCTGTATATATTCCTGAGGAACCTTATCCACCTTTTTATGAAATCTACCGTAATAGTGAGTCTGTAACTCCAAACCCAAGATCCCCTCTGGAAGATTACTCTTTGCACATCATTGACCTTCATACTGGCAAACTCTGTGACTCAAGGACCTTTAAATGTGACAAAATTATACTCTCTCACAACCAAGGACTTTACTTATACAAAAATATTCTGGCAATTCTGTCTGTACAGCAACAAACTATTCATGTTTTTCAAGTAACTCCAGAAGGTACTTTTATTGATGTTCGGACAATTGGTAGATTCTGTTATGAAGACGATCTCTTAATATTATCAGCTGTTTACCCTGAAGTACAACGAGAAACTCAAACAGGAATGGCAAATTTATACAAAGAACCTTTCATAAACTCTCTGAAGCACAGGCTGCTGGTATATTTATGGAGAAGAGCAGAGTGGGATGGAAGTGCTATAGCAAAAAGACGTTTCTTCCAATATTTTGACCAGCTCAGACAGTTGCGAATGTGGAAAATGCAGCTTTTGGATGAAAATCATCTTTTTATTAAGTACACTAGCGAGGATGTGGTTACTCTCCGAGTCAACGATCCATCACAGGTACAGGTATATAGAAATTATATATATATTTCTCTAAATTTGTGTTCTTACAATTTGTGTCTCTTTTAATTGGTTATTTATTTTAAGTGATTAATTTATATACTAGATTGGTTTTTCTAGCTAATATTTAAAGGGACAGGAAACCCCAAAATTTTCTTTCACAATTCGGGTGGAACATACAATTTCAAATAACTTTCTAATTTCCATCTATTATCACATTTGCTTCATTCTCTTGTTATCCATTGCTGAAGAAACAGCATTGCATTCCTGGCAGCTAGCTGAACACATCTAGTTGTCCAATCACACGAGACAAATGTGTACAGGCACCAATAAGCAGCTAAGTCCCACTAGTGTAGGATATGTGTGTATTCTTTTTCAACAAAGCACATTTGAAAATAGAAGTGCATTTAAAAGTGTCCTAAAATAACATTCTCTATTTGAATCATGCAAGTTTTAATTTTGACTTTCCTATCCCTTTTAAAGCACTTTTAAATTAATACATGTTAAAATAATCTGTTCTTACTTTGTGCTGAAGTGTGTGACATACAAAACTAACATACAGTGAACTTGATCAGTGGTGCTGTAATTGGTTTTCTATTCAGTATATACAACTTGACAAGATATTTTCTGGTCTGTTAAAGGGACTATGAACCCAAAATTTTTCTTTTGTGATTCAGATAGAGCATGCAATTTTAAGCAACTTTCTAATTTACTCCTATTATCAAATTTTTTTCATTCTCTTGGTATGTTTATTTGAAAAGCAAGAATGTAAGTTTAGATGCCGGGCCATTTTTGTTGAACGTGGGTTGTCCTTGCTGTTTGGACAGCACCAATAAAGAAGTGCTGTCCATGGCCTGAACCAAAAATTTTCTGGCTCCTTAGCTGAGATGCCTTCTTTTTCAAATAAAGATAGCAAGAGAACAAAGAAAAATTGATAATAGAAGTAAATTAGAAAGTTGCTTAAAATTACATGCTCTGTGTGAATCACGAAAGAAAAACTTTGGGTTCAGTGTCCCTTTAATACAATTTGCTTTTAAAAGAGCAAGAAATAGTTTGTAGTGTACCAAAAGTTAGGTTTGAAATATGGAGATGTTGCTTTTGTCAGCCAAACATTGGAAGTAATCCTTTTTTTTTTTTTTTTTTTTTTTAATTTTTATTGACCAGTGGGCAATTTTCATTACTTTACACTTGCGCAACATTTGTTTGAGTCATGTGCTTTCCATGGGCGTATATGACATTGTCTCTAAAGTCGAAGTGTAATTATCTAAATATTTCCACTCTACAGATCTCACTGTTTTTTTCTTGCAGCTTCAAAGGTTGTGTGCTTTTATCAAAATACTCCAAACACTAATTACTTTGAAAGGAAAACCTATGTTCAGGTTAGGAAGCAGCGGTCTGATGACCGTTGCTTGATAAATACTGACTGCAGGTTCTTTTGTAAGGACCTGCAGTCGTAGGGGGGCAAACGGCTTGATAAATCGAGCCCTATGCTGTATATTAGCAGATCCTTCCATTTTTTTTTCTTGTTCTGTATGCCTTTTTTGAAAATGTTAAATAAAAATTATATACCACTAGAAATTAATAATTAATCATGAAATTATGTGAGGTGAACTATCTCCAGTTTGTAAGGTTAATCATTCATATGCGATCAACCTTTCAGCTGTACATTATTGGAACAAGAAAAATAATTATTGCCTTAATAATAATAATTTAGTTTTATTTAAAGGCACAGTAAACCCCATAATTTTCTTTCATGATGTGGATAGAACATACAAGTTTAAAGGGACACTCAAGTCAAATTAAACTTTCATTATTCAGATATATCATGCAATTTTAAACAACTTTCCAATGTACTTCCATTAACAAAATGTGCACAGTCTTTTTATATTTAAACTTTTTGAGTCACCAGCTCCTACTGAGCATATTCTATTGTCTGTTATTTTTAACTTCTTACCCTGAATCAAATTTTTCCAATTGGCCTTTTGACTGTCTTTTATCAGGTCATTACCTAATTTATTGTATTCAGCTGAATGCTCTGGCCTATAAATTTAACACTGCTATGGGGAAAGCAATGCAGGGTTTAGCAATGTAGGTTAGATAGCAATAGTGTAAGATCATCTGTTCACATCTCTTAAATAAGTGAGGCACACCAAATTATACAAGAATTAAACATTTATAAGTGAGGCACCACAAATTATACAAGAATTAAACAAGGATTGGACAAGGAATAAGGCAAGTTCTGTTTTAATACTGAATTTTATACACTGTCTGATTATTTTGTAAAAAAATGCACAATATATTATCCCTTTTTCCCACCTTTTGTCTGTTTAACAAACTATTTTACTCAATTACTCCTTACACCTTACCACCTGCACTGCTCATTAGCGCTTCTCTCTTAACCTCACCTTGCTTTTGTATTCATGAACTTCACACATTCCTAAAGACTCTCTCTCCCCTTTGCAACTCTGCATCTCATGTCATTCTCCCTCTTGCTCATACTAGCTGCTGGCGACATCTCCCCTAATCCTGGTCTCCCACAACTTCCTTGCCCTGCACACCCATGGGTGCCCTTCAATAGACTTCAAAAACAAAACTCTGGTAACCTTAATCTTATTCCTCTTGCATCTTAAGCCACCACCCCCTTCACTTGTGCACTATGGAGCTCTTGCTCTGTTTGCAACAAACTCACTTCTATCCATGACTTCTTTATCTACCACTCTCTGTCTTCTGGCTCTCACAGAAACGTGGCTCTCTCCTTCAGACACTGCTTCCTCTGCTGCACTTTCACATGGGGGTCTCCACTTCAGCCACACTCCTAGGTCTGACAATAGACAAGGAGGTGGTGTTGGTATTTTACTTTACTCTCGTTGCACCTTTCAACAAATACAGCCTTTCTCTTCACTCACATTTTCTTCATTCGAAACACACGATTAGCTTATTCTCTCCTCTCTATACGCGTTGCAGTCATATACCGCCCCCCTGGCTCCGCGACTCTATTTCTAGATCACTTTGTCGCCTAGCTAACTTACTTCCTTTCCCCAGATACCCTTACCCTCATTCTCGGTGACTTCAACCTCCCTGTTGATAATCCCACTGCCGCCTCTGCAAAACGACTTCTGCA
Source organism: Bombina bombina (assembly GCF_027579735.1). NCBI lineage: Eukaryota > Metazoa > Chordata > Amphibia > Anura > Bombinatoridae > Bombina > Bombina bombina. The sequence continues at coordinate 27,696 of NW_026511849.1, forward strand.
ACTCACTTCCTCTTTCGGCCTGTCACAATGGACTGACTATCCCACTCACAAAGATGGTCACTCCCTTGATCTGATTTTCAGTTATCGATGCACTATCTGAAACTTCACAAACTCACCTTTTCCTCTTTCTGACCACCACCTCCTCACTTGTACCATCACCTCCCTCCCTACAACTCTCCCTCCTTCTACCCCTCACACTAAACTAAACAGAAGAATCAAGTCATTAGATCAGCAACAGCTCGCTAGCTCTCTCGAACCTCTTCTCTCTTCCATCCCTTCCTGTCCTGATGAATCCATCTGCCACTATAACTCCACCCTTACATCGGTCCTTGATAACCTGGCCCCACCATAACTCAGAAAACATACACTCATGCTCAGCCCTGGCATACTCCTCTGACATGGTACCTACGCAGATGTTCCCGTACTGCTGACAGACACTGGAGGAAATCTCGGAGTTCTGCTGACTTTCTTCACTATAAGTTCATCTTGAACTCTTACTATTCTGCCCTTAATCAAAATAAGCAACATTACTTCTCTACTCATATCTCTACTCTTTCTTCAAACCCAAAACGTCTGTTCTCCACATTCAATACTCTTCTCCGCCCACCCCCACCACAACTTTTCTCTCAGCCCAAGACTTTGCCAGCTACTTCAATAACAAAATCAACTCCATCAGAAATGAAATCCGCTTTCAACATACTACCGGTCTCCCACCCCCTCAAAAGCCCACAATCATCCAAAACCCACATAGCCATAAAATTTAGCTGTTTTGCCCCTGTTACAGAGGATCAAGTTTCTGCCCTTATACTATCCTCTCACCTCACTACCTGTCCCCTCGATCCATCCCCTAACAACTACTCCCCTCCCTCTCTTCTCCCTTACCCCTATACTCACACACATCTTCAACCTCTCCCTCAGCACTGGTATAGTTCCCACATCTCTTAAACTTGCATTAGTCACACCTATCTTCAAAAAAACCTTCTCGATCCAACCTCCCATTCCAACTATCGCCCTATTTTCCTAATACCTCTTGCTTCAAAGCTTCTTGAAAAGCTAGAATATGCGCGTCTATCCCATTTCCTTACGTTAAACTCCCTCCTTGACCCACTGCAATCTGGATTTCGCCCCCTTCACTCAACAGAGACCGCAATTGTTAAGGTTACCAACGACCTACTTACAGCAAAATCAAAAGGCCACTTTTCTCCACTTATCCTCCTTGATCTGTCTGCAGCCTTTGATACTGTCGACCACCCTCTTTTGCTCCATATCCTCCAATCCTTAGGCATCTGTGACACCGCTCTCTCTTGGTTCTCTTCCTATCTGTCTAACCGTACCTTTGGTGTAGCCTTCTCTGGGGCATCCTCTGCCCCGTTACCTCTTTCTGTTGGGGTACCGCAAGGTGCTGTCCTTGGTCCCCTTTTCTTCTCAATCTACACGTCTTCACTAGGTTCCTTAATAAAGTCCCACGGGTTTCATTATCATTTGTATGCAGACGATACCCAAATCTACCTCTGCACCAGAACTATCTCCTTCCTTGCTAACCTGTCTCACTAACTGTCTCTTTCATATCTCATCTTGGATGTCCTCTCACTACCTCAAGCTAAATCTCTCCAAAACTGAGCTCCTTATTTTCCCTCCTTCTTCCAAAATCTCCACCCCCCCATGTCTCTATAACTGTTTTAACTCCATCATTACCCCAACCTCACATGCCCGATGTCTTGAGGGTCACACTTGACTTAGATCTTTCTTTCACTCCTCACATTCAGTCCTTGGCTAACCACTCTCTCATCCTTTCCCGCCTCGACTTCTGCAACTCTATCCTCTCTGTTCTCCCTAGCTGCCGCCTAGCTCCTTTACAATCCATAATGAATGCCTCTGCCAGGCTCATCTTCCTTGCATGTCGCTCTTCATCTGCCGCACCTCTCTGCCAATCCCTTCACTGGCTTTCTCTTGCCTCCAGGATTAAACACACAACTCTCACTCTGACACTCAAAGCCCTCAATTGCATTTCTCCCCCCTACATCTCGGACCTTGTCTCCAGATACTCTCCCTCCCGTCCCCTCCGCTCATGATCTCCTACTCTCCTCCTCCTCTCTTGTTACCTCCTCACATTCCCGTCTACAAGATTTCTCCAGACTGGCTCCCATCTTATGGAACTCTCTGCCTCGCTCCACAAGAATCTCCCCTAGTTTTAAAAGCTTCAAGTGCTCCCTGAAGACTCTACTATTCAGGGACGCTTACAACCTACACTAACCTTCCTATTTCCACTTCTACCCCCTAAAACCCCATAGCATGTAAGCCTATG
>NW_026511850.1:0-27500 GCF_027579735.1 Bombina bombina
CGCATTACAACACTGCATGTGAACTGTGGAGCATATGTCTATAGGTTGGGTGTTCCCAGACCTTACGTTGTTTATCCTAAATTGCATTAGGATGTCCCTTTAACTTTTATTTATTATAATAGAATGAAGGGTTTTTTTTTTATATTCTTCACAATTTGAATAATTTATGAATGGGAAACGTACTGCAAGGTATATTTCTTAGATTTATAAATGTGTACCCTAAGGACGATACACACAAATCATGGGGAGGAGAGTGGCGGCAGCAGATTTGTACCAGCACCCTAATGTTTTTGTCTAGTATGTTGTTTGAATGCCAAGAGATTAGTGTCAGGTCTAAGCATAAAAAATAAACAGGTTTTGTTTGTTAATTTGTTTTACACAACTATGAATTTTCATTGATCGGACCCAGATATTTTCTGTATTTTCATATAGTGTAAAATGATCTATAGGACGCTTCCTTGCACTGCATTTCATAGTTTATCTAAGGCCAGATGTAACTGCTGAGATAGAACCATATTGTAAGGAGGATATTGACTACAGGTGTATAAAGAGATCTTAACCTACTGAGAATTGTTGAGCATTTATATCAAGCAGGCAATCTAGCTGTTCGGATCCTCCAACCCGATGACTTGTTAAGATCACCACATCAGTAGGGTTCTATCTGGTCCCTCTTCCGTTTGTAACACGCAACGTAACTAATAATGTAATAATCATAAAGCATGTGATGTTAAATAGTTGGAGGGATTTCATGGTAAGTATGTGAAGAATGTTATTGTGAAGTAGCCACTCACAATCTGGCTATTTCTTTTGTTTATGTTAATCTTTTGCTGTTATTTTTATCTTAAAAAAGAAATGAAGATATTTAACAGCAAATGGGAAACACATGGCCAATCATGTTTGTTTATATTATATTTTATTTTTTTTTCTTCTGTTATCAATAGACATGAGTGAATATTTCACAATATTTTACTTTAAACAGTGAATGTTTGCTACATTGGTTCATTTTAAAAGAATTTCTAATGTTTGCCAAAAGATTGTAGGTTCAATTGAATTTGATATATTGAATATTCAACTCGGGCACAAGTAATGGAATATAGCTGTGAATGTATCATTGGATTTAAATATTGGTTCTTCTTTACTTAGTGTTAATTCTATGAGATTCATGCTATATTTTGTTTTATGTTTTTCCCCCTTATGTTGAATGTTTAGTCTCATTTGACATACCTGTCTGTACTGCTTTTCATCAAACTTCTGAGAAGGGCCTGTCAATCACCCTGAACAAGCAGGATGTAGGCTCGCAAGTGCTAACCTGCCCCCACAAGGGCTCAAAAGCAGCTTCTTCTGCTTAGTACATTGAGCCCCAAAACATTTTTTTTCCAGTGCCTCATATCAAGTTAAGCATCCGAAGATGATGATACATTTATTTTCTAGAAACATACAATTAAAGAAACACAAATGTCCAGTGAACATTTATTTTACCTTATAAATCTTATTTTCTAAGCGTTTCTTATCCCTAGAAATAACATGTTTTTCTTAGTGATCAAACTGATGATTTCTAGTAATAAAGAAAAACTAGATTGCAAGCTGTATTCATTTTTTTAGTCTATTTTCTTTAATAATTCATTTGTATTTTAGGTTGTTAAAGCAAAAACAATGTTGTTTTTCATAAATATGTTGGGTTTAAGTAATGAAATTGCACACTGTTTTAATTACTGTTGCATTTATACCACATAGGCCTATTGGTGTGAAAGTAATGGAAACACAAGTTCCGGGCAACTAAGGGGCCGCCCTGGAAGGCCACCTCCACCAAAAGTGTCAAAGGACTGGTGCATCACGTGTTGCCTTCCTCGAGCATCATCCGACATAAGGTTTGAGTACAAAACAGAATGTGTCTGTATTAAACAGATCAAAAAGTCAAGTCCTAAAAAGACCACAACCAGAGCTACCTCCCCCGACCTAAACCTGGACATCCTCTGTATAATAAATACATGGTGAGATTACAGTTTGTACACTTTTTAAAAAATGTTATTAGAACACTCTAATAATTTAAGTGTATCCTTGTTGAGGACATTACGCTTATTTATAAAATGTTTTACCAGGGAAAAATACTTTGAGATTTCTCTCATTTTCGTATATGTCCTGGGATATACCAGCAATGCAGTTACATATTTGTACAAGATAGTTATATTTATACACAGAACCAAGGAAGGTCCTTTACAGGATTGATTTGTTAGTAAAGATAGAGACATTTTTCTTTTTAAGGACCCTCAGGTTGCTGGAGGATTTGGTGATCTTCCGTGAGGTTATTCCACAGTTGAGGAGCTCTGAATGAGGAATGCCAACCCATTAGCTTCCTTGTTCTAAATGGGAATAGAGCTAGAGTGGAAGAAGAGAACCTTATGTTATAGGGGGGATGGGAAGCAGGGGTGAGGCATACTACTCAGTAGCGCAGGAGGAAAGTGGTTATACACAAGGGGGGGGGGCAGGGAGGTGAAGAAATGTCTAGAGTTAAGCTCAAGAGCCAGTTTTAGTTCTTTTAACATAGCACAATGATCGAGTTTTGTAATCACATTGCAGGACAAAATCAGCATGAGAGTTGCAAGTTTACTGAGATAGATCCAAGGTGCAGACCCATATGCATCATCCTGAACCTCAAGATTTAGACAGAATTATATTTCTAAAAAGGGCTGTACAGTTTGGACATAGTTTTTTCATTAATGAGGTCCAAACGGACAGGTTGGGATCAAGCCAAATACCGGGATACTTTATAGGATTTGACAGGAACCCGAGCCTACAGTGTGTTAATTTAATTACTTTTAACTCTGCGTTTTAATTTTTTTTTTTCATTTTTGATTAGTCCTAAAAACCATGGTCACTGTTTTGTCAGTGTTTAGATATCATTTATTTTTACAGATACAGTCTTTCGACCTCTAACAAATCCTGCTGCAACACAGCCTAAAGTTGTGTATGATATGTTTGGTTTTGTTGCATACATTATAGTGTCATATGCATACATGTGTACAGTTGAGTTTTGCAAACTAAGGGAAGATCATTTGAGAACAAGGACCCTAAAATGGAACCCTGGGGCACACCACACATTACTTTGTTCGACATTGTTCGAAATAGACACAGATTGAGATCTGTCTGATCAGTAAGGAGCAGAACAATTTAATGATATATCATTTAATTGCAAGTAAATTAATTATTTTAATTTAAAAAAAATGTATATCTACTACACTATTTACTCTATAACAAGGGACATAAAACAGGAATAATAAAAATGTTCACAGGTGAAATAATCAGCTCATTAGTAAACATGGTTATATTACCTGCTCGTCACCCAAGGTAATCTTAAAAAATCAGGCCTGTTTAGGGAGGCTTGAAGACAGGTTTGAAAAACTGTAATATAGAAAAACCCAAAAGTTAGGGGCTTAAGAGTCCTTATAAATCGTGTCAGACTCTACTCCTTGTCAGGACTAAGAGACCTAAAAACTGCAGTTTTTGAGGAGTGCCTTCATGAAATTCTTGTAAAGAAAAGTGCTTGGCTTGAATATCAGTAAGCTGCTCGGGGTATTCCCTTCATTTCTTGATGCAAGGTTTTATTTAATTAGACACACTATTTGGAATCCGAATATTATTACCAAAATGAATATGCTATACTAAAATATAATTTTTGTGTTTTTAATTACTAAATAAAAATAAAACTTGACTGTTTATTTCCTAGTTGCCTGTGCCTCATGGGATTGCTGAAAAAGATGTTGTGTCCAAAAACCCTGGAGAACTATCCTGCAAGGTAAGGACAATCCTCCTGTTATTGATTTTATGTGTGAGCTGATCTGACTCCGCTAAAAGGTTATCGTATCATAATAATGGTGCTTTGCTATTCTGCAGCGTGGAGATGTGCTAGTGCTGCTGGAACAGACAGATAACAACTCCCTTAATTGCCAAAGGGGATCAGCAACTGGTGAAGTCAAAGTGTCAAATATAAAGATAATCACCCCACTCGATGAGAGTTTGGACACCACACAAAAAGTAGAGTTTTAATGCCATAGACGAGTAATTGTTATTATAGTTTATAAACTATTGTTCCCTCACTTGTCTTTTGAGAGCTTTGTAGTTCACTTTTGAAAATGTCTTTGGTGATCTGATGAAAGGAACTGTAGAAAACATGCATTCTCTGATGGTACACTAAAAAGATAAACAATACTTGTGTTAAAAATTTGGAATTATTTTTCATTGCAAGTATCTTCAACCAGCTAGCAGAAGACCGTAACTCTTTTATGAGAAATTAAATATGAAAATGCAGACAACAACACATTCTATAAATAAAAAGAGAGAAGCGCTCAATCTGGGAACGAACAAAAGCAAAATAGCATGCTCTAAGGCTAGTTACCACCCAAGAAGCAGCCTCTTTTTGTCTCAACATGTGCCTTTCACAGAGAAGAACTTTCCTGAAGCATATCAGTCTGATCCTTGACTTCACAGTACAGTCCAGCCCGAAATACCAGGCAATCCCTCTCTGAACGAGAGAAACAGCAAAACCCCAGACGTACGTTTCGGCCTATTGTGGGCCTCGTCAGTGAGGTGCAGCCATATCCCTCTAGGCACACTGAGCAACGGGTCCACGTCTGGATTCCCGCATCACACTTAGGGAGACTTCCCAAAATGTCATAATTTGGCATAAATAAAAAGAGAGAAGCGCTCAACCTGGGAACGAACCAAAAGCATAATAGCTTGCCTCTATGGCTAGTTACCACCCAAGAAGCAGCCTCTTTTTGCTCAACATGTGCTTTTCACAGAGAAGAACTTTCCTGAAGCATATCAGTCTGATCCTGACTTCACAGTAAAGTCCAGCCCCGAAATACCAGGCAATCCCTCTCTGAACGAGAGAAACAGCAAAACCCCAGACGTACGTTTCGGCCTATTGTGGGCCTCGTCAGTGAGGTGCAGCCATATCCCTCTAGGCACACTGAGCAACGGGTCCACGTCTGGATTCCCGCATCACACTTAGGGAGACTTCCCAAAATGTCATATTTGCATATAAAAAAAGAGAGAAGCGCTCAACCAGGGAACGAACAAAAGCATAATAGCTTGCTCTATGGCTAGTTTACCACCCAAGAAGCAGCCTCTTTTTGCTCAACATGTGCCTTTCACAGAGAAGAACTTTCCTGCAGCATATCAGTCTGATCCTGACTTCACAGTACAGTCCAGCCCAGAAATACCAGGAAATCCCTCTCTGAACGAGAGAAACAGCAAAACCCCAGACGTACGTTTCGGTCTATGTGGGGCCTCGTCAGTGAGGTGCACCGATATCCCTCTAGGCACACCTGGAGCAACGGGTCCACGTCTGGATTCCCGCATCACACTTACGGGATGGACTTCCCAAAATGTCATAATTTGCATAAATAAAAAGAGAGAAGCGCTCAACCTGGGAACGAACAAAAGGCATAATAGCTTGCTCTATGGCTAGTTACCACCCCAAGAAGCAGCCTCTTTTTGCTCAACATGTGCTTTCACAGAGAAGAACTTTCCTGAAGCATATCAGTCTGATCCTGACTTCACAGTACAGTCCAGCCCCGAAATACCAGGCAATCCTCTCTGAACGAGAGAAACAGCAAAACCCCCAGACGTACGTTTCGGCCTATTGTGGGCCTCGTCAGTGAGGTGCAGGCCATATCCCTCTAGGCACACTGAGCAATGGGGTCCACGTCTGGATCCCGCATCACACTTAGGGAGACTTCCCAAAATGTCATAATTTGCATAAATAAAAAGAGAGGATAGCGGCTCAATCCTGGAACGAACAAAAGCAAAATAGCTTGCTCTATGGCTAGTTACCACCCAAGAAGCTGCCTCTTTTTTGCTCAACATGTGCCTTTCACAGAGAAGAACTTTTCCTGGAGAATTGCCTGGTATTTCGGGGCTGGATTGACCTTACTTGGCGGGGATCAGGACTGATATACTTCAGGAAGTTTTCTTATCTGTGAAAAGCACCCTGGTCTAAAAGAGGGCTGCTTCCGGGTGGTAAATCGCCATAGAACAAGCCACTGAGCTGTTGTTCGTTTCCCTGGTGTAGAGCGCTCTCTCTTTGTATGCAAATTATTATGACCCTGGGGAAGTCTCCCTATGGGTGATGGGGGAAACCAGACGTGGACTCCTTGCCCAGTGTGCTTAGAGGAATGTGGCTGCACCTCACTGACGAGGCCCATAGGAGGCCGAAACAATCGTCTGGGGTTGTCATGTTCCTTGTTCAGAGGAGAATTGCCTGGTATTTCGGGGCTGGACTGACCTTACTTGGCGGGATCAGACTGATATACTTCAGGAAAGTTTTCTTCTGTGAAAAGCACCCTGGTCTAAAAGAGGCTGCTTCCGGGTGGTAAATCGCCATAGAACAAGCCACTGAGCTGTTGTTCGTTCCTGGTAGAGCGCTTCTCTCTTTGTATGCAAATTATTATGACCCTGGGGAAGTCTCCCTATGGGTGATGGGGGAAACCAGACGTGGACTCCTTGCCCAGTGTGCTTAGAGGAATGTGGCTGCACCTCACTGACGAGGCCCATAGGAGGCCGAAACGATCGTCTGGGGTTGTCATGTTCCCTTGTTACAGAGGAGAATTGCCTGGTATTTCGGGGCTGGAGCTGACCGTACTTGGCGGGATCAGACTGATATACTTCAGGGAAAGTTTTCTTCTGTGAAAAGCACCCTGGTCTAAAAGAGGCTGCTTTCCGGGTGGTAAATCGCCATAGAACAAGCCACTGAGCTGTTGTTGTTCGTCCTGGTAAGAGCGCTTTCTCTCTTTGTATGCAAATTATTATGACCCTGGGGAAGTCTCCCTATGGGTGATGGGGGAAACAGACGTGGACTCCTTGCCCAGTGTGCTTAGAGGAATGTGGCTGCACCTCACTTGACGAGGCCCATAGGAGGCCGAAACGATCGTCTGGGGTTGTCATGTTCCTTGTTCAGAGGAGAATTGCCTGGTATTTCGGGGCTGGACTGACCTTACTTGGCGGGATCAGACTGATATACTTCAGGAAAGTTTTCTTCTGTGAAAAGCACCCTGGTCTAAAAGAGGCTGCTTCCGGGTGGTAAATCGCCATAGAACAAGCCACTGAGCTGTTGTTCGTTCCTGGTAGAGCGCTTCTCTCTTTGTATGCAAACAACACATTCTATGATTCTATGAAAACACAGACAACAACACAATGGTTAGTGATGATGCCACTTGCTATACAGAAGTTGCCAGTGGCTGACGATTGCGGTTCCAGCAAACAATCTCAGCTTTAATGAATACAGGCCACTTTTCCTTTCAAGTGAAAGGTTCCTGGCTAAACTGTGTTAAATTATATATGATTTCCTTTCTTCCTACACTACAGGATTCAAGAATTTAAGATGCTTTTATAGAGGATTTATGTCAGGCAAATGGACATTTCTCTGGCAGCCCTCGTCTGCTCCTCTGGGGCAGGAAAGAATGACACATTTTTATACCAAAAAAAAATAAATAAATAAAAAATCCCATTTTACTCTGTAGAACAGAGGTCCTCCATCCTCTCTCTATTCACTATCTTTCTCTAGCCCATTGGGTCTAGAAAACTTTTTTTTTTTCCTGTGGTCCTATGAAAGGATGAAAAGAAATGGCTCTTTTGAGGACTACATGTGTTTGTTTGTTGCTTAGCACTGTCTTTGTAATGTGTACAATGTGGGTGTGCATTTTTAATCTTGCCGAGTTGCTGTTGATAGACGACACACTGTCTGCAAATAAACTTTGACATCCACCACACTAAAGCCAGCCCATTCTAGTCTTTCTCATCCCCATACTGTTTAAAATAGCATGAAGTGCCCCCTCAAAGCAATACTGTGAAATATTTCTGTCTATAAGAATATTATCCTAAAGCAGGGATGGTCAACTTCCTAACACATGAGGGCTGCAGATTAATATTGTAGAAGCCTTCAGGACCCCCACAAATGTACACAAATAATAATATATTTCCTGATAATATCCATTGATACAGGGCCAGCTTTTGTTTTTCCCCGTTCCAAATGTTTCACCAGAAGTCCCTAAACACCACATTTCTTCTACAAGATACGACGAGTCCAAGGATTTCATCCTTGTGGGATATTATCCTCCTGCTAACAGGAAGTGGCAAAGAGCACAACAGCAGAGCTGTATATATAGCTCCTCCCTTCCCCTCCACCCCAGTCATTCTCTTTGCCTGTTGTTATACTAGGAAGAGGTAAAGTGAGGTGTTAGTTTTAGTTTCTTCAATCAAGAAGTTTTTTATTTTAAATGGTACCGGTGAGTACTATTTTCCTCAGGGGGATATGGAAGAAGATTTCTGTCCTGAGGGTTGATGATCTTAGCAGCTGTAACTAAGATCCATATTGGTTCCCACAAGACTTCTGAAGGTAATACAAGAGACATCTTCAGTGTGGAGAACGGTTTCATTCTACAAGCAGCACTGAGGTATGTGCAGCCCTTTATTTCTTAGGATACTTGGTATATCAGAACTGGCTGACGTTTATTTCCCTGCAAGGGAAGGGGTAAGCAGAACACCTGTAAAACAAAGGGTATTATTGAGTAACCTAGGCTTACTTTATTTTATATGACATAGTGGGCAAGCATTATAATGGATAACCGCGTTATAAAGGACACTGGGAGAGGCAGAAAATATGCTTAACATTTTTATGTTTATAAACCGTTGGGTCACATTTTGAGTGTGCTTAGGGTTTTTTTAGATCCGCATGGCTTATACTCTGAACCGCTTCACCATGCGGTTGTTCAGGCCTAGACGCTCATCGGACGTGATGGGCGGGGCTTAATTTCACGCGCTCAGACATGCACTTTACTCTGACTGAGAAGGCAGCAGGCATTAGCTCTGGTTGAGCCTAGACTGGTGTTCTGTTAACCGGATCATTGCAGAGTCATTTTGCAGTGCCCTGGGGCAGGTAGGTTATTTTTGTCAAATCTAACATATTGTGACTATAAATACCTTTTAGAGGTTAATTTCTCCCCTTACTCTTGGGGTGCAATAATTTTTGGAGCCATTGATTGGGGTGTAGTTAATTTAAAAGGGTAAATTAACGTTTTGAAGCAGTTTTGGAAAAATTTGTGCGCTTTTTTATTTCTTAAAGGCGCAGTACATGCTTTTAAAAAATTGTTTTAAATCAATAATAAAGTGTTTAACGACTATTGTGGTTATTGCTAGTCTGTTCAACATGTCTGACATTGAGGAATTTCTTTTTCTATGTGTTTAGAAGCCATTGTGGAACCCCCTCTTACATTGTGTACCTCTTGTACTGAAAGGGCATTACACTGTAAAAAAGCATATTTTAGGTAAAGAAAGTGTGCCTAAGGATGATTCTCAGTCTGAAGAGATCAGGCTATGCCATCCAATTCTCCCCAAGTGTCACAACCCACACAAGCGACGCCAAGTACCTCTAGTGCTTCTAAATCCTTTACTCTGCAAGAGATGGCTGCAGTTATGTCAACTACCCTTACAGAGGTATTATCTAAATTACCAGTGTTACAGGGTAAACGCAGGTAGGCCAGGTATTAATGTGAATACTGAATCCTCTGATGCTTTATTGGCTATTTCTGATGTACCCTCACAGTGCTCTGAGTTGAGAGTCAGGGAATTGCTGTCTGAGGGAGAACTTTCAGACTCAGGAAATGTGTTACCTCAGACAGATTCGGACGTGATGTCCTTTAAATTTAAGCTTGAAACACCTCCACCTGTTACTTCGGGAGGTTTTAGCGACTCTGGATGATTGTGACCCTATTGTGATACCACCAGAGAAATTGTGTAAGATGGACAAATATCTAGAGGTGCCTACTTACACTGATGTTTTTCCGGTGCCTAAGATTATTTCAGAATTTCCCCCTCCTAATTTTAAGAAAATGTTTCCCATATCAGACACCATTCGGGACTCGTGGCAAAACAGTCCCTAAGGTGGAGGGAGCTATATCTACCCTGACTAAGCGTACAACTATACGTATTGAGGACAGTTGTGCTTTCAAAGACCCTATGAATAAAAAGTTAGAGGGTCTTCTAAAGAAATTATTCATCAGGGTTTCCTTTTACAACCTACGGCTTGCATTGTTCTAGTAACTACTGCAGCAGCTTTTTGGTTTGATGCTCTAGAAAAGTCTCTGAAGGTTGAGACTCCATTAGATGACATCTTGGATAGAATAAAGGCTCTCAAGCTAGCTAATTCTTTTATTACTGATGCCAGCTTTTCAAATTGCTAAATTAGCAGCGAAAAGTGAAGGATTTGCCATTCTAGCACGTAGAGCATTATGGCTCAAATCTTGGTCTGCTGATGTGTCATCAAAATCTAAGCTTTTAGCTATTCCTTTTAAGGGTAAGACCCTATTCGGGCCTGAATTGAAGGGAATCATTTCTGACATTACTGAAGGTAAAGGCCATGCCCTACCTCAGGATAAATCTGTTAAGATGAGGGGTAAACAAAATAATTTTCGTTCCTTTGAAACTTTAAAGGAGGACCCTCTGCTTCCTCTTCCTCCACAAAGCAGGAAGGGAATTTTGCTCCATCTAAGTCAGTCTGGAGACCCAACCAGGCTTGGAATAAAGGTAAACAATCCAAGAAGCCCGCTGCTGCTACAAAGACAGCATGAAGGGGCGGCCCCCGATCCGGGACCGGATCTAGTAGGGGGAAGACTTTCTTTCTTTGCTCAGGCTTGGGCAAGAGATGTTCAGGACCCTGGGCACTGGAAATTGTGGACCCACGGGTATCAACTTGAATTCAAGGATTTTCTCCCAAGAGGGAGACTTCATCTTCACGATTATCTGTAGACCAGATAAAAGAGAGGCATTCTTATGCTGTGTAAAAGACCTCTCTACCATGGGAGTAATTTGTCCCATTCCAAAACTGGAACAGGGGCAGGGGTTTTACTCAAATCTTTTTGTGGTTCCCAAAAAAGAGGGAACTTTCAGACCCATTTTAGATCTCAAGTGTCTAAACAAATTTCTCAGAGTTCCATCATTCAAGATGGAGACTATAAAGAACAATCTTACTAATGATCCAGGAGGGTCAATATATGACTACCGTGGACTTGAAGGATGCATATCTTCATATTCCTATCCACAAGGATCATCATCAGTTTCTAAGGTTTTGCCTTCCTGGACAAACATTATCAATTCGTGGCTCTTCCCTTCGGGTTGGCCACAGCACCCAGAATCTTCACAAAGGTTCTAGGGTCCCTTCTGGCGGTTCTCAGACCGCGGGGCATAGCAGTGGCGCCTTATCTGGACGATATCTTGATCCAGGCGTCAACTTATCATCTGACAAAATCTCACACGGACACAGTGCTGCTTTTCCTGAGAACTCACGGTTGGAAGGTGAACATAGAGAAGAGTTCACTTGTCCCACACACAAGGGTTCCTTTCTTGGAACCCTGATGGACTCGGTAACCATGAAAATATTTCTGACGGAGGTCAGAAAATCAAAGATTTGGAATACTTGCCGAACACTTCAGTCCATTCCTCGGCCATCAGTGGCTCCGTGGTTGGAGGTCATTGGTTTAATGGTAGCGGCAATGGACATCATTCCGTTTGCCCGCTTTCATCTCAGACCACTGCAGCTGTGCATGCTCGGACAGTGGAATGGGGACTATGCGAATTTATCTCCTCAGATAAATCTGGATCAAGAGACCAGAGACTCTCTTCTTTGGTGGTTGTCGCCGGATCATCTGTCCCAGGAGACATGTTTCCGCAGACCCTCGTGGGTGATAGTGACAACGGACGCCAGTCTTCTGGGCTGGGGTGCAGTCTGGAATTCCCTGAATGCTCAGGGTGTTTGGACTCAGGTGGAGTCTCTACTTCCAATCAATATTCTGGAACTGAGAGCAATATTCAATGCGCTTCAGGCATGGCCTCAGTTGGCTTCGGCCAAATTCATCAGATTCCAGTCGGACAACATCACGACTGTGGCATATATCAATCATCAAGGGGGAACGAGGAGTTCCTTAGTGATGATAGAAGTATCCAAGATAATGCGATGGGCGGGAGGCCCACTCTTGTTATCTGTCGCAATCTACATCCCAGGAGTAGAAAACTGGGAAGCGGATTTTCTAAGTTGTCAGACTTTTCATCCGGGGGAGTGGGAATTCCATCCGGAGGTGTTTGCTTCATTGATTCTCCAATGGGGCAGACCGGAACTGGATTTGATGGCATCTCATCATGCCAAGCTTCCACGTTACGGATCCAGGTTGAGGGATCCCCAGGCCGAACTGATAGATGCCCTGGCAGTGCCTTGGTCGTTCAGCCTAGCTTATGTGTTCCTCTCCTTCCATGCGTGATTGCTCGAATCAAACAGGAGAGATCTTCAGTAATCCTGATAGCGCCTGCGTGGCCACACAGGACTTGGTATGCGGTTTTAATGGACATGTCCTCTCTGCCACCGTGGAAACTTCCTTTGAGACAGGACCTTCTCATTCAAGGTCCTTTCCAACATCCAAATCTAATTTCTCTGCAGCTGACTGCTTGGAGATTGAACTCTTGATTTTACCTAAGCGAGGATTCTCTGATTCGGTCATTGATACTAGAAAGCCTTGTCACTAGAAAAATCTATCATAAGATATGGCGTAAATATCTTTATTGGTGTGGAATCCAAGGGTTACTCATGAGTAAAGTTAGGATTCCCAGGATTCTGTCTTTTCTCCAAAAAGGGTTGGAGAAATGGTTATCAGCAAGTTCCTTAAAGGGACAAATTTCTGCTTTGTCAATTTGCTTCACAAACGTTTGGCAGATGTGCCAGATGTTCAGTCTTTTTGTCAGGCTCTAACTAGAATTAAGCCTGTATTTAGACCAATTACTCCTCCCTGGAGTTTGAATTTACTTCTTCGAGTTCTTCAAGGGGTTCCGTTTGAACCCATGCATTCCATAGATATTAAATTGTTATCTTGGAAAGTTCTTGTTTTTAGTTGCTATTTCTTCTGCTCGAAGAGTTTCTGAGCTTTCAGCGTTACACATGTGATTCGCCTTATCTTATATTTCATTCTGATTAGGTGGTTCTACCTACCAAACCTGGATTTCTTCCTAATGTTGTTTCAAATAAGAATATTAATATGGAAATTGTTGTTCCTTCCTTGTGTCCTAATCCTTCTTCTAAGAAGGAGCGTCTGTTACATAACCTGGACGTGGTCCGTGCCTTGAAGTTTTACTTACAGGCTACCAAGGATTTCCGTCAATCATCTTCATTGTTCATTGTTTATTCTGGAAAGCGTAGGGGTCAGAAAGCTATGGCTACCTCTCTTTCTTTTTGGCTGAGGAGTATCATCCGCCTGGCATATGAGACTGCTGGACAGCAGCCTCCTGAAAGAATTACGGCTCATTCTACTAGGGCTATGGCTTCCACATGGGCCTTTAAAAACGATGCTTCTGTTGAACAGATTTGTAAGGCTGCGACTTGGTCGTCCCTTCATACTTTTTCCAAATTTTCCAAATTTGATACTTTTGCTTCTTCTGAGGCTGTTTTTGGGAGAAATGTTCTTCAAGCAGTGCTGCCTTCTGTTTAGGTCTCTGTCTTGTCCCTCCCTTTCATCCGTGTACTGTTGCTTTCGTATTGTATCCCACAAGTAAGGATGAAATCCATGGACTCATCGTATCTTGTAGAAGAAAAGGAAATTTATGCTTACCTGATAAATTGATTTCTTCTACGATACGACGAGTCCACGGCCCTCCCTGTCATTTTAAGACAGATTATATTTTCTTTATTTTTTACAACTTTAGTCACCTCTGCACCTTTTAGCTTTTCCTTTCTCTTCCTAAAACCTTCAGTTGAATGACTGGGGGTGGAGGGGAAGGGAGGAGCTATATATACAGCTCTGCTGTAATGCTCTTTGCCACTTCCTGTTAGCAGGAGGGTAATATCCCACAAGTAAGGATGAAATCCGTGAACTCGTATCGTAGAAGAAATCAATTTATCAGGTATGCATAAATTTCCTTTTTCTATTTCTGCTTTTTCCTGGTCCCACTAATTTTTGGCACCTATTCTTAGTTTCATTTTCTCATGGGGGCTCCATAAACTGGTGCTGAGGGCCACATGTGTTCCATGGGCTGCCAATTGGCCATCCCTGACCTAAAGTTCTCACTGCACTAGGATAGTTAATGACTCACAAGGGTCACAAATGTTGCTTTGGCTGAGCAATTGTGCAAAGTAGAATATTTTTTCCCCACTCTAGGTAACTGGAACTGTGATTTTTAATTTAAGTGTATGTGCAACTTGCATGTGTTTGCTGTCGTTTTTGTTTTTTACTCCTGTAATTTAAAATGGGAATGATACTGAGGGAGGATTATTTATTTTGTTATTATTAGTTGTACATACAGAAAATACTTAGCTGTTGCCATAAATGCAAAGTGCTGCCCTTTGGTGTGGGGAAAATACCTTCACTACTTAGTATAATCTTTAAACTTATTATTTTTTTGAAGGACAACAATGTTCCTCGTGCTCTGGTGCTGCATGATTTTACAGGGGGTAAGTGCATTTGTTATCTGTTTGCAGCAGCTTCTTCATGTAACTTTATAAAACAGTAGCCAGTGGCAGAACCTTGTTTGTTCTTTTATGTTCATTTATGTTTCATTATATAATATTGCCTTCTTTTAAAGGCCCAGTAAATACAGTAGATTTGAAAAATCAACAAATACATAAGACACTACAATAGCACTTAGTCTGAACTTCAAATGAGTAGAAGATTTTTTTTTTCTGACAATTTTGAAAAGTTATGTCTATTTCTACTCCTGCTGCATCATGTGACAGCCATCTGCCAATCAGAAATGCATATATGTATATCCTGTGAATTCTTGCACATGCTCAGTAGGAGTGGGTGACTCAAAAAGTCTAAATATAAAAAGACTGTGCACATTTTGTTAAAGGGAAGTTAAAAGTGATGCAGCATAGCTGTAAAAAAAACGGACTAGAAAATATAACCTGAACATCTTTATGTAAAAAAAGAATTATATTTTACCTCAAAAAGTATTCACAACCCGCTCTAAAGGACTTTAAGCAGCCAGTCAGTATCCATGTCCCGGGACTTGCAAAGGAGCGTGCCTCATGCACACTTATATTATTTCCCTATTTAGTTTAAGGACGTTTACTATAAAATCTCATGAGATCACAGTAAAACAGTTCATGACCTCAGAACTGCTGATGCTGATTGGCTGCTGTTCATTTCTTTTCTTTTTTCTTTTTTTTTTTTTTAACCTGCAGCTGGGCAGTATCTGAAAGATAACTTTTTACACAGCATTTACTCTGGTGAGCTGAGGACATTTTGAGGTAAAATATCTTCCTTTTTTACATAGAGATGTTCAGGTGAAATTTTCCTGTCAGCTTTTTACAGTTATGCTGCATCAAGTGATTTAGCATATGAGTATTCTGTCCCTTTAATGGAAGTAAATTGGAAAGTTGTTTAAAATTGCATGCTCTATCTGAATCATGGAAGTTTTAATTTTGACTTGAGTGTCCCTTTAAGACTATGCTTTACCATAATCTTATCTTGGTCTAATTAAATAATTATATGCTGTTGTCAGGAAAACAAGCAAAGTGAGTTTATTTTCTATTTTCTTTTGTTTGTAGTTGTAGTAAAAAATCTTTACCTACAATTCTGAAGATATGATTGTCAGTTGATCGAATACATTGAGTTTTGCATTTATTTAGTAGTAAGAGGACTTTATACCATCTACTCATATAATTAAAAAAAATTACAATGCAGAAGTCTGATCTTGGTACGTTCTGCTTAGCAGTGGGTATGTAGCAAGCATAGTCTCCATCTTTGGGTTGGTAAGTGATCATTGTTTTTTTTGCAGGAGATGTAGATGATCTGAGCCTTAATGCAGGGGAAACAGTTTACTTACTGGAAAAAATTGACAATGAATGGTACAAAGGAAAGTGCAAAAGTTGTACTGGAATATTTCCTTCCAATCATGTCAGGGTTCTGGTATGTACCATATGCTAATTATATTCTGGTCTTTAAGACTGATGATGAATAATAATAGATAGATATTATTAACTTAATATTCTGATTTTTTACTGAAAATCTTAGTTAAAAGGAGGGGATGCAGTAAGGCTGATACATTACTCCTAGTTATGTTTTTGTATTGCCATCACTCATTTGATGTGTGGTTGCTTTTGTTTTGCATTTTAAACAAATCCTATGCTATTTTGTGCTCGACAAAATGCTGATGGACAGAATGTCGAAGAACATTTGTCCGTCAGACATATGTCCGAGAGACTGTGTTCCGACGTCGGCCGAGGGCAAATACGCTCCAGAGAGTTTTGTTTTAATCAGAATCTCGGGCGCTGCAACCACCTCTGGGAATCTAACCATGGGCCCCACCCCCTACAACGTACTTTTAACTATTTATCTGTCTGTCTATCTTTTGATCTGTATCTATCCTTATCTATCTTTCTGTCTATCTTTCGTGGCCGGACTGTTAACCGACGGCCATTTTTCAGAATATTTTCCGTCACACAAATGTCAGTTGGACAAATGTCCGGCCTCTACGCTATTTAGTATACAATACTCCAATTAGAATCCTAATTGGCTGAGCTTTTATTTAAACCACATCTTGCTTTTCTGTAAAATTCTGCTTTTCCTCCCAAGAAAATCCAGAAAGCAAATTCTGTCCTTTAAAATGCTGCAAATCAAATAGCTGGTTTGGCAGCAAAACCTAGGGTGAAGATTTTACTTTTTGGCCTCATTGAATGGGACAATCACAATTTTTATACAAGAGCAAGTGGTCCCTTTAATGGTAACATGCTCTGAAGTTCTTGTTGTCACAGTTTTTTGTTTTTTTAATTCCCTCTCTGAATAACTATACTCCCCATATTTTGTTTTCATGTGGGACCAATCCATATATTAATGGTACGGGAAGTGATTCTTTAAACTTGAAGCATCATTTGTATGTCTCTTTAATACAAATAAAGGATGATTATCTACAATATATTCTATGGGAGACTGTTTGTTTTTACTAGTATATATTTACACTGTTTTTCTGCCGAAAAGAACAGTTTTATTTATGTATACTTGTATCTGTAAGTTTTTTTTTCATGTAGTTTACAGTATATGTAACCCTGTATATAAATAATTTGTGTTTATATATAGATTTTAGATGCTGATTTGAATTACAGCTAGTGTGACATGTATTTTGTAAACTGTATACAGTATTTGTTTGTGTAGTAGTCGGACTAGTCACCTCCTCTATGTCCTAGGAACAGATTCTCTGCCTAGAAAGTTAGGCATTATTAAGCTGTTGTTTGCCTGAGTTTACTGTAATGCATTGCTACCCTCTTTAGCATTTAAGTCATTAAAGGGTTAAATAATGTTTGTGCAACGATTATATTATCTATTTTCAAATGAAAACACCATACATTAGCAGCTTCTGCTCTATATATTATGTTCAGCGGCATACTAGAACCCCTGATAGACAAACCTCCCTGCATCATCTTATTATATATAAACGTTCTAATGATAGAATCTATATTTATTATTTCCATGTTAACTTAATCATGAAACATAGCAGAGTGCAGGTATTAATACTTATTGTGGAAAGTAAGAGACAAACTATATTTACTATGTTTATTAATGATATTTACCTAAATTTTAAGTGTTTTCTCTAAATTTCTTTTAATAGGTTGATGTTCCTGATAAAGTGACTCAGAAAAACATTACTTTCAACTCTGTAACAAAGTGAGTAATTTACCAATAGAAAATTACTGTAATATCCACAATGCTTCAAATTAATTTTAAAATATTGCACAAGTGGTGTCTTGCGCATCACATACTTAATAGATTATATCCCAGGAAAAATAACAGAAGCTTGAGATCCGGGCATGTAGATAGAGGGCTAGGGCATATGTGGTGGTGGTGCCCACATGTTTATCAGATCTGGCTCAGTCATTCAAGAGATTGAAGGGATTCTCCAAATCTCATTACCATCCAATCCTTTGATTTGGTTTTTAAACACAACTCCCAAAATTTCCATTGAATATCTAGTAAACTTTTCCAGATTTTCATGAATAGTGTTGTTTTTTTGATTGCCAAAAATTGGAAAAGTATAGACGTCCCGACCATACAAATATGGAAGAATAGGGTGTCCGACTTTATTGAATTAGAAGAGTTTTATTACCAGAAACAGGGAAATTTAGAAGTTTATATTGAGTTATTGTTATTTAGAAAATACGGTAACACATGATAATGAATATGCAGCACCTTTATAGTAACAAATTTGATACATTACATGGGGATCTTTTTTCTCTCAAGTTTTTCACACTTTAATCCCTGGAATACTATATATCCGAGGAGGTATTTTATCTTGCACTTCTTTGACTATATTTGGAGCTTAATTATGTTTTAAGATTAGTAATGATATTGTGTTATGTTGTATAATCTACAAAAGTTTATGGATCTATATGTATATTTTTGTAATTAAGGTTGTTAAATACTTTGTTGTATGTATAAATAATATTTCCTTCCTAAGATATGGAGAGTCCAAAACATCATTCAATTACTAGTGGGGATATCAATCCTGGCCAGCAGAAGGAGGCAAAGAGCACCACAGCAAAGATGTTAAATTTCACTCCCCTACCCATAATCCCCAGTCATTCTCTTTGCCTCTGTCAATGGAGGAGGTAAAGTTTGGTGTCTGAAGAAAAAATTTGATTTCTTTTCGCTGCAAGCAAGATTTTTGGGTATAGCTGTAGTCCATATCAATCTCTGCAATAGAGCAGTGGTGTCTTTAAAGCAGTTAGAAAGTTGTGAGGTAGTCCTTGATTAGTTTTCTAACATATTTGCTGCCCATGGTATAGAAAGCCAGAGTTGGTTACTCTGTTCTTTCTTTTTCTACAGGTCTCTGTAAGGAGTATGTGTCCTTTCACGCCTAGTATGCTTTCTACCTGCTGGACAGCTGGATGTGCAGGTAAATGCTTTTGTCTTCTAGGTTTGGAGACTTGCACTTCTATTTAACAAAAAAATATGCATTATTGTTTTGGGACACATTAAACCCTTAGTAGGGTTTTTATTTTGGCAGCATGCAGGCACAGGATATGTATGTGTGAGACTTAAGGTTAACCTTCCTTTATGGATAGGAAAGGGTTAACTTTTTATTTTTATTTGTGGCTCAGTTTATTCTGCTGTGTGTTTAAAGGTCCCTTTTGCTTGGTTTTGTTGGAGTAATGGGTCTTTATTTTTTTGTTTATGTTTGCACTTGAGAGCAGTGTTAAAGCTGTGGTCACAGTTTGACTTTAAGAGGGCTCAGTTTGCAAAGATTTGCATCTCAGCTTCTTGTTAGTGTTTTTGCCGCCTCTGTGTTCACACACTTTCACTTTGTGCTCTGTTAAGCAAGCCGGTCACATGATTCACTGTCTCTTCTGCTCTGTGTTCAGAGTGGCATCGGTGGTGCTGGTTGTGTTTAGGAAACCGGCAAGGTTATTTGGCAAGCTGTTTTTTGTTTTCTCCAAACGGAGGCCAGATAGGGCATCGGCTTTCATTGGGGTTTGTCTTTTTTCGCTCTATGTGAGTTTAAAATTTAAAGTGATAGTACTTTAAAATAAAAAAAAAAGGTTTTATTCGTTTTTTTCTTTGGGATGGATCATGGAGCAGGAGTCTGTTCTTATGGATAAATGTTTGTTGTGTCTTGAGGCACAAATTGTTTTACCCATGCAATTTTGTTCCTCCTGTTTAGACAGAACTTTAAAAAGTAAAGATAAACTTTTTGTTTCTGAGCCTAATGTCTCTAAAGGATGATGCTGTTCAGGCAATACCACAGCTTTCTCCTCAAATGTCCCAAGCCTCTATGGTGTCACATACAATGCCCTACAGTTCCTCTAAGCCTCCTGGTTGAGTTTTTTTTTCTGTCCCTGCTGCTGCTACACATGTTGCCCTCCCTCATAACTCTGAGGATGAGGTTTCCTCTGTGGCTTCCTCGAAGGATGAGATCTTAGATTCTGATAGTATAATTCCTTTGCCTGATGCTAAAGAAGTAAGCTTCAGGTTTAAGCTTGAACACCTTCGTGTATTGTTAAAGGAGGTATTGTCTACTTTGGATGACTCCGACTATCCTGTCGCGGTCAATCCTAAAAAATCTAGTAAACTTAGATACTATGAAGTTCGTTCCTCTGTGGAAGTGTTTCATGTTCCAGGCCGTGTGACAGAGATTATATCACAGGAATGGGAGAAGCCTGGGATTTCTTTTTTCCTTTCTCCAGTTTTTTAAAAATATGTTTCCTGTTACTGACTCCATTAAGGATTCATGGCGCACGGTGCCTAAAGTAGAAGGAGCTATTTCTACTTTGGCTAAGAGAACTACGATCCCTATAAAGGATAGCTGCTCTTTTAAGGACCGATGGACAAGAAGCTGGAGGCTTATTTAAAAAAGATGTATGTTCATCAGGGTATTCAATGGCAGTCTGCATTGCCACTGTAGCTAGTGCGGCATCTTATTTGTGTGATGCTTTGTCTGAATCTATTTTAGAAGAGACTCCATTGGAGGAGATTCAAGATAGGATTAAGGCTCTCAAACTAGCCAATTCCTTTATTTCTGATGCTAACATGCAAGTTATTAAACTGGGGGCCAAGATGTCAGGCTTCTCTGTTCTAGCCCGCAGGGCCTTGTGGCTAAAATATTGGTCAGCTGATTTTACTTCCAAGTCCAAGCTTTTGGTGCTCCCTTACAAGGGAAAGATCTTGTTTTGACCTGGCCTGGCAGAAACAATTTCTGATAATACGGGTGGAAAAGGGTCTTTTCTACCGCAAGATAAGAAGATCAGACAAAAGTCTTCCTCTTCCAAGCAGGAGCAATCCAAGTCTTCTTGGAAGCCCAATCAGTGATGGAACAAGGGGAAGCAATCAAAGAAACCTTCAGCTGAGCATAAGTCAGCATGAAGGGTCTGCCCCCGGTCCGGGACCAGATCAAGTGGGGGGCAGACTTTCCCTATTTTGTCAAGCCTTGATATGAGATATCCCAGATCCTTGGGCTGTGGACATAGTATCTCAGGGTTACAAAACAGAATTTAAATCTCTTCCTCTCAAGGGCAGATTACAGCTCTCATGATTATCTGCAGACCAGGTAAAAAGAGGGGCATTCTTGAACTGCGTTCAGGATCTTTCCTCCCTGAGAGGGATTGTTCCTGTTCCAGTAAGGGAACAGGGTCTAGGATTCTATTCAAATTTGTTTATGGTTTCCAAAAAAGTGGGAACTTTTCGACCCATTTTAGACTTTAAGTGTCTCAACAAGTTTCTCAGAGTACCGTCCTTCAAAATGGAAACCATTCATTCCATTCTTCCTTTGGTCCAAGAGGGTCAGTTCATGATGACCATAGATCTGAAGGATGCGTATCTTCATGTTTCCATCCACAGGGATCATCACAAGTTCCTGAGATTCACATTTCTAGACAAACATTTTGTTTGTGGCTCTTCCGTTTGGCCTTGCCACAGCTCACAGAATTTTCTCAAAGGTTCTGGGGGCTCTTTTGGCAGTGATCAGGTCTCGGGGAATTGCAGTGGCATCCTACCTGGACGACACATTGGTTCAGGTGCCATCTTTTCAACAAGCAAAATCTCATACAAAGATCTTGTTGTCTTTTCTACATTCCCACAGATGAAAAGTGAATCTGGGAAAGAGTTTCCTTGTTCCAGCTACAAGGGTGTTTTTTTTAGGGACCATTATAGATTCCCTATCTATGAAAATGTTTCTGACGAGGGCCAGTAAAGCCAAAGTTCTCTCCTCTTGCCTCTCTCTCTAGTCTACTGTTCAGCCATCAGCGCTCAATTTATGGAAGTAATTGGTCTGATGGTCGCTTCCATGGACATCATTCCCTTTGCTCAATTCCATTTGAGAGCTCTGCAATTATGCATGCTCAGACAATGGAACGGAGATCATTCAGATCTGTCTGAGAGGATAGATCTAGATCAGTCAACAAGAGACTCTTCTGTGGTGGCTTTCTCAGGAGCATATGTCTCAGGGCACATGCTTCTGGAGACCTTCCTGGGTGATTGTGACCATGGACGTCAGCCTGCTAGGTTAAAGAGCAGTCTGGGACTCGTTGAAAACTCAGGGACTATGGAAACGTTTTGGAGTTGAGAGCAATTTTCAATGCTCTAATGGCTTGGCCTCAATTGTCCTTAGCCCAGTTTATCAGGTTCCAATCGGATAATATCACCTCAGTGGCTTACATCAACCACCAGCAAGGAACTCGGAGTTCCTTAGCCATGAAGGAGGTGGCACGGATTATTCACTGGATGGAGGCTCACAATTGTCTTCTATCTGCCATCCACATTCCAGGAGTGGACAACTGGGAAGCGGATTTTCTGAGCAGACAGACTTTTCATCCTGGGGAGTGGGCTCTCCATCCAGAGGTATTCTCCAGGTTAACCCTCAAATGGGGGATGCCGGAGTTGGATCTGATGGCAACTTGGCAGAACGCCAAGCTTCCAAAGTACGGTTTAAGGTCAAGAGATCCGCAGGCCGCTCTGATAGATGCTCTGGTGGTTCCTTGGGTTTTCAGGCTAGCATACCTGTTTCCTATGTTTGTGCTCCTTCCACGAGTCATTGCTTGTATCAAACAGGAGAGAGCGTCAGTAATTCTAATAGCTCCTGCATGGCCACGCAGGATCTGGTATGCAGACCTAGTGAAGATGTCATCTCTTCCACCTTGGAGGTTACCTCTGATGAAGGACATTCTAACACAGGGTCCGTTCCTTCATCCAAATCTCGTTTCTCAGAAGCTGACTGCTTGGAGATTGAACCCTTAGTTCTGGCTATGCGTGGGTTTTCTGTCGGTCATTGGGACCATGCTGCAGGCTCGTAAGCCTGTTACTTGTAAGATTTACCATAAGGTATTGTGTAAATACCTTTGTTGGTGTGAATCAAAGGGCTACTCTTGGAGTAGGGTCAGGATTCCTAGAATTTTGTCTTTTCTCCAGGAAGGTTCTAGAGAAAGGGTTGTCAGTCAGTTCTCTAAAAGGTCAGATTTCTGCTTTATCTATTCTGTTACATACGGGTCTGGCAGATGTGCCAGATGTTTGATCCTTTTGTCAAGCCTTGGTCAGAATTAGGCCTGTATTTAAACCTGTTACTCCTCCTTGGCATTTTAGCCTTGTTCTTAAAGCTTTGCAGCAGGCTCGTTTGAGCTAATGCATTCCATAGATATTAAGTTATCTTGGAAGGCTTTGTTTCTTGTTGCTATTTCTTCTGCTCAGAGAATTTTGGGACTCTCGGCTTTGCAGTGTGATTCGCCTTATCTTATCTTTCATGCGGATAAGGTGGTTCTTCGTACAAAATTGGGTATTCTCCCTAAAGTGGTTTCGGTCAGAAATATTAATCAGGAAATTGTTGTTCCTTCTCTATGTCCCAATCCTCCTTCTCATAAGGAACAACTGTTGCACAATTTGGATGTTGTGAGTGCTCTAAAATTCTATTTACAGGCAACTAAGGATTTTCGCCAGTCTTCTGCCCTTTCTTTATTTCTCAGGAAAGCGCAAGGGTCAGAAGGCTACTGCTACTTCTCTTTCTTTCTGGTTGAGAAGTATGATTCATTTTGCTTATGAGACTGCTGGTCAGCAGCCCTCTGAGAAAATTGCAGCTCACTCCACTAGGGCTGTTTCCTCTTCCTGGGCTTTCAAAAATTAAGCTTTTGTGGAACAGATTTGCAAGGCTACAACTTGATCCTCTCTGCATACTTTTTCTGATGAAGCGGCATATCTAGCCGGGAAACGCGTTGCTGTTGTTTTCTTCTCTCAAAATAAATACAGACGTTTTTATATACCTGTCCGATCCTGTTGTTTTTACTACCACACACTATCCCCCTTTGTAAGCCGAGATCTGCTGCCTGTGCCCGAAGCGGTATACCTGATATCTTCAGTGACAGTGTTCGGGTTTGTTTGGAGACATACGAGGCCAACAGAGGTGCTTACCGATTGGTGGACGGGGAGTGACGTACGCTCACGGAGGTGTGTCAGTCGGGCGACTCCCAATAGTCCTGACCTGCGCTTTGAGGCACGTCATCCGTGCCGCCATTCTTGTGAGTATCTTGATCAGCGGGGCTATCTGGCAGCGAGGGGCTCATATTTTAGTATACCACAATACTGTTTTATGGTTTGGGCGCCTCTCTTCTCTTCCTTTCTATCGGGAGTGCAGCCATCGCCTTTGAGTTTCTTTACATCAACTATTTGTCATCACCTGCGCACCCTCTGAGGACTTGTATTCTCCATCTATACTTTTTCTAAATTTTATAAATTTGATACTTTTGCCTCGGCTGAGGCTTCTTTTGGGAGAATGGTTCTTCAAGCGGTGGTGCCTTCTGTTTAGGTCTGCCTGTCTTGTTCTCCCTCCCTGTTCATTCTGTGTCCTCTAGCTTGGGTATTGGTTCCCACTAGTAATTAAATGATGCTGTGGACTCTCCATATCTTAGGAAAGAAAACAAAATTTATGCTTACCTGATACATTTATTTCTTTCCGGATATGGAGAGTCCACGACCCCACTCTTAGGTTTAGACAGTATTTTTTTTTACTAAACCTCAGGCACCTTTACACCTTTTGTGTCATTCCTTTTTCCATTTCCCTTTGGTCGAATGACTGGGTATTAGGGGTAGGGGAGTGACATTTAACAGCTTTGCTGTGGTGCTCTTTGCCTTCTCCTGCTTGCCAGGAGTTATATTCCCACTAGTAATTGAATGACGTTGTGGATTCTCTATACCCGAAAAGAAAGAAATTTATCAGGTAAGCATTAATTTAGTTTTTTCTATAAATATTGGCTAAAAAAAGGAAATTAATAGTAAGCAGATATTTCACACAACCAATGCCATTAAATGCATGCTTATCCCATCCTATATCATTTTGATATAAGGGGAAGGCCAGCAATAGGTTGCACACTGTATAGTTACTGCAATTCAAAATAATCAAGGCTTATGGTTCTGAGGTTAGCCAATAAGAAAGCAAAGATCTGTAGAGATTGTGCATTGCCAGTTACTCCATTTTCTACTGAGTAAGTGGCAGCGTCTCTTTTTCACCTTATCTAGAGCCTGTAACTGCTTCTGTTCCTTATGGGGATTTATGTTTAGAGAGATATCACATTCACTGAGTGAACATGTCTATTTTGCTGTCATATAATTCTTTTCCAGATTCTGAACGAGACAATCTAGTGTAAAAATAAAATGTTGTAATTTATCACTACGGAATTATTCTTTAATGGGCGCATATTGTTTGAGATTCTTTAACGGTTTTGTTTGTCAAATGTGTAGAATTTTTTATACTTTTTAAGTGATAGGGAGTACAGTTACGAAAATGGGCATGTGTGCAAAAAATCATATGCATGTCAAAATAATAGCATGTTTGTATGTATTTTTTATAATTGTTTAATTCAAATAAATTAATCAATGTAAAGATGCAATCTATCTAAAGTAAATATGTACACTATTTATTATGGTTAACTCACTGGTTTTCAAACCTGTTCTCAGCCCCCCCTAACAGGCCAGATTTTGAGGATATCTGAACTAGAGCACAGGTGAAACAATCAGCTGATTAGTAAACATGGTTATTTTACCTGCTCTCACCCAAGTTAATCCTGAAAATCTGGCCTATTAGGGAGGCCCGAGGACAGGTTTGAAAACCAGTGTGTTAATTGTATCATGATAGTTAATGTTTTTGGTTAGGAACAAGTGTGATGTTAATATTATTTGCTATTGTTGTTGTTTTTTCACATTATATTCATAAAATGTTTACACATATACACTTATTTTGCATAACATTAATTCAATATAAATAACTGATACATTCTTTAATATTATTTTTAATGCTCTGTGCAATACATTGTAAACGTGGGCTTTTCAGGACTGTAACTGGTATTAAATGCTTTTTCATGGGAGGGAAGAAGTATTTACAGGGAAAATGAGACAAAACAGGAATATGATGCCAAAAAGATGTCAGAAACAAGCTAGGGGTAAGAGAGGAGGACAAATAATCAGGGTAATCAAACAAAAGACAAAATCATTTGGGATTAAAAAAAAAAATGTACAGATCGATATATGCAATCTGGATTAAAGCAAAGAAGGTAACAAAAAAATCAGCCTTTGACACTGTTGTCGACCCTCTCTTGCTCCAAACGCTCCATTCAGCATCTGCGACACAGCCCTCTTGTGGTTTTCCTCCTACGTGTCTTAACTGACCTTTAGTGTAACCTTCTCTGGCACATCCTCTGACCCTTTACCACTTTCTGTTGGGGTACAACAAGGCTCTGTCCTTGCTCCCTTTCTCTAATCAGTTTATAAATAATTCTTAGGTTCCTTGATAAAGTCCCATGGGTTTCAATATCATTTGTATGCTGATGATACTGAAATCTACCTGTGCACCAGACCTGTCGCCTTCCTTACTAACTCATGTCACTAACTGTCTTTCTAATATTTCATCCTGGATGCCTTTTCTTAACTTGAGCTAAATATCTCTAAAACTGAGCTCCTTATCTTCCCTACCGCTTCCAAAATCTTTACCCCCCAACTTTCTTTAACTGTTGATGATAACATCATTACCCCAACCCTGCTCACTTTCACTCCCTCACATCCAGTCTTTGGCCAATTCCTGCTGCTCATCATTTCCCGCCTTGACTGTTCCAACTCCATCCTTTCCGGCCTCCCTAGCTGCTGTGTATCTCCCTTACAATTCATAATAAATGCCTCTGCCAGACTGATCTTCCTAACACGTCACTCTTTATCTGCTCTAAAATCACCTCTCTGGCTTCCTCTAACCTCCATAATAAAACACAAAATCCTGACATTCAAGTCTCTCTCTAACACTGCTCCCCCCTATATCTCCGACCTCATCTCGAGATACTCTGCTCATGACCTCCTGCTCTGTTATTACCTCCTCACATTCCCATCTACAAGACTTCTCTAGATTGGCCCCTATCTTGTGGAACTCTCTGCCTTGCTCCACAAGCCTCTCCCCTCTTTCAAGCGCTCCTTAAAGACTCTACTGTTCATTGATGCATACACTATACAATATACGCTAACATTTTCTTATCTTAGTTCCTCTCCTTCTTTTGTTATCCCCTTTAATCCCCTTAGCATGTAAGCCTACAAGCCCAGCTGTTTTGTAGATCACCTTTATCATTTACAACAGTGCAAATCTTGGCAGGGCCCTCTATTCCTTTGTGTTCCATAATTGTTACCTTGCATATTAGACACGTTTATAGCGCTGTGGAATCTGTTGGTGTTCTACAAAAAACTGATGATAATAATAATAATACAAATAGGTATCATAGAGCAAGAAATAGTCTTAAAGGGACATAGTACTCATATGCTAAATCACTTGAAACTTATGCAGTATAACTGTAAAAAGCTGGCAGGAAAATATCACCTGAGCATCTCTATGTAAAAAAGGAAGATATTTTACCTCACAATCTCCTCAGCTCAGCAGAGTAAGTTCTGTGTAAAATGTTATACTCAGCTGCTGCTCAGCTGCAGGTAAAAAAAATGAACAGCAGCCAATTAGCATCAGCAGTG
>NW_026511850.1:32500-112335 GCF_027579735.1 Bombina bombina
TTTAAGAACCAAATTGGATAATTATCCAGAAAGATTCCAGCAACTCTAGATGGGGAGCCATTTGCCAAGATCAATTTGTACATGGAATTGGGCGCATCAGGGATCAGCAATTTCCCCCAATTTACTTGAAATCAGAGCCATGTTCTAAGCCTTAAATAAACTTCCAGGAGATCCTGCAGGGAAAAGCTATAAAGATTCTGACAGACAACCAAACTGCCAGATCTTATCTTCAGTTTTAGGGTAGAACAAGGAGTCAGCAAAGTGCTCAAGGATGTCAATCCAATTTTCACCTGGGCACATAGTTATGCTCATAATCTATTTGCAGTTTATCTGCCAGGCATCCAGAATAGAGAGGAAAATTTTCTCAGTCAAACTTCAATTGTTCAAAAAGAGTTACAATTGAATAATGATATTTTTCATAGGATAGATCTCATGGCATCAAGTCTCAATCATCAGACTCTTCGGTTTTTTTAGCACCTGAGGAGCACCTTAAAGGGACATTAAAAAATAAAAAACAGAAACAAAAATGGTACAATACCAAAGGGGAGAGATTGGCCCAATAAGTAGTAGGCTTACCGGATCTTCCCTTAATCAGGGAAACTCGAGCTGTGTAGTCAAAATGGTTGACGTGTTTCGGCCTTGAATAAGGTCTTTATGAAGACCATTTTTGTTTCTGTTTTTTATTTTAACAGGTTTTCTACGTTTCAATAATTTTCACAAAAACAGGGAGATTTATCCACATAAGGAATATTCTTTATCCACTATCACTTCAACTTGTACTTAAAAACGTGTTTGGGATCACTCTATCTTCCTTCTTTTTACATTTTGGATCACCTACTACCCTACTTTTGGACAGATACTCCTACTACATTTTTTCTGGACACTTTTATATATCATTATTATATTTTTTTCGACAGCACTTTTATTCTTTTTTGGATACTAAGCCACTCAATTATTTTCCACTTTATTTTTGGTGGATATGGGTCTCTGATTTTTTATTTTATCTGTTTATTTCATTTGACATACTTTTTCAATTATTTTTTTTTTTACCATTGGATATACTCTCTAATATCATTGAGTATATATTGTCATTTTAGTATATTTGAATCTATTTTGTTGTTTTTAAGTGTGTGAAATAAATACATATTGTTTGCACACTTAGCCTTATGCGCTCCTTACACCTCTCTACTATTCTCTATAAATGATCCTGTTAGGTGATCGTTTGCTTATAGTGAGTCTGTGTGCCACCTTTTGGAGCTGTATACTATATTATATACCAGCATGGTTGCTAAAATCAGGAGATTTCAGCATATGGATATTTCTAAACATGCTAATTAGACTTTTTCTAATTGGATGCTGCAACATTCTGCGTCTACTAAACATATTGAATTAAACTCTTGGAATCACATCACAATGGTTATCTTCAGGGTTCCATAACTTTTGAAGGTACACGTTTTTGTTATTTCATCCATTTATGAAGTAAATACTTATGTGGACCGCCCCCTACTTGGTCTGTCCACCTTTTTGGTTGGACATCTCAAGGAATAGGAGGTTAAGTATAAGAGGGGTTACTATAAGCAGGCAATTGGGGGGAGTGGTCAGTTCTGTCCACATGCTTAGAGAAGGAGATATTTCACCTGGTAAATATTACCCTTGCATATGGATATAGAATTTATTATATTTATTATTTTTTGTTTGTTAATGGTTTAAGGAGAAACCAATCATAATATAGAGCACACCAGTGAAGACCTTTTATATTTTAATATGGAATAAATAGAATATCTAGTGTAGTTATATATAGTGTAGTTATAATGGTATGGAAAACAGCAACAGAATGTATTAATACCGGATATATCACAGTGAAGTATGGTATAAAACGTATTGCTTGTTTCCTATAGAATATATCACTGCTCATACTGAAATATGTTAAACCTCCAGACAAGAATAGCTTAGGTTATTATGGTTACTGTGTGGTTGTTGCAGTTTTATAGACCCCTTCATTAACTGGAAATGCTGAAAATGTATTCACTGTTGACAAAAACCTACATTTCCACGTCACTTAACATAAAAAGCTACCTGAACTAGCAAAAACGATCTTTATGAAATTCGGAAAACATACGTATTTTATTGTCTTGTAGGTGCTTTTGTTTGGTGAAAGAAATTGGCAGTGATTTTCCGATATGTATATCCCAAGCATACTCCGTAGCAAGCAAAAGTAGCAGTCACAACTGAAAATACTTGCTTTTCTGTTGCAGTTTTTCTTAGTCACAAACAAATTCCTGTCCTGTATACATAAGTCAAGTTATTAATTTGTTTGTTTTACTTTGTTTTTTATTCAAAACAAAAATATGAGCTACTGACTCAAGTGGAACAAATAGTCATTCCCCCTTATTCCGAAAACCTTTGTGTATGGTTCAGCAAGTTTTACAGACTATCAGTATTGTATGCAAGTATCCCCATGTGTCTTGTTTTTGCCTCTTTATGCACACTTGAGTGTTTAATAAAAAAAAGATATAAAAAAATACCTACAATGTTTTACTACATAACAAACCACTTGCTTATAGTTTCTCATATGTCATGTTCTTGCTTTTACAGTACATTGAATCATCGGGAGAATGGTGTGATGCTCTTTATGATTTTGCAGCAGAGTCGGAAGAAGATCTGTCCTTTAAAAAAGGAGATAAAATCCTCATAGTAGAGAGGCTGGACAAAGAATGGTATAAAGGGCGATTGAATGGCAAGGAAGGGATTCTGCCAGTTGCCTTTGTACATCTATGTTCAGGTAAGGGTAATATATAAAATGATGACATAGTTGTGTATATATATAATATTATATATATAATGTGCATCCATTTTTTGTTCTCATTTGTTGACATTTGACATGAAATTAAGTCTTTTTTCCAGTTAGTTAGATATCACTACTTTTGCATAAAGAAACTATAATAAACTGTTATAGAAAATTAAAATAAAAAATAATTTAATTGGATAAAATATCTAATCCCCTTGTAAGAGCAGAATAATTGGTTTTAGCTTTGTGTTATATATTCTTCTTAAAAACTACTCGCATGTAAAATTGTATTAATATTTAGATGGTTTCTAGATAGTCATCAAAGCTTAAAGAATTGTTGACCTTTTTAAAATGCTTAGCCCAGCAGAACAAATTTCTATCTTTAAACATTAAGGCCTAGATTACAAGTGGAGCGCAAAAACATTAGCGTTATTGAGCGCTAAAAATGCTCAAGTTAAATCAATAGCGCTCCTATTCTTGCATTCATATTACACGGTGAAAGTAAAAAGTTTGCTCGCAAGCGAAAGATTCAGGCACGCTTGCTCTTCACCATGCTCTCTTTCGCATTGCTGTTAGGCAAGGCTGGATTGGCCTACCAGGATAACAGGAGATTTCCCGTTGGGCTACAACTTAAAGGGACAGTCTACAATAGAATTTTTATTGTTTTAAAAGATAGATAATCCCTTTATTACCCGCTCCCCAGTTTTGCATAACCAACACAGTTATAATAATACACTTTAAACCTCTGTGCCTTTTTCTTGTATCTAAGAACCTTCTTCCAGCCCCCTGATCACGACTGTGACTATTTATTATCTATTGTCTTGCATTTAGCATTGTGTTGTGCTAAATCTTAAATAACCCCTTGTGCCTGAATAGTGTTATCTATATGGCCCATGTGTACTTTCAGTCTCTTTGTGTTGAAAAGAAATGTAAAAAGCATGTGATACGAGGCAGCCCTTAGGGGCTTAGAAATTAGCATATGAGCCTACCCAGGTTTAGTTTAAACTAAGAATACCAAGAGAAAAAAACAAATTTGATGATAAAAGTAAATTGGAAAGTCGATAAAAATTGCATGTCCTATCTGAATAATGAAAGTTTAATTTTGACTACACTGTCCCTTTTAAAGGGGTGATTAATGGATGCAATTGGGTTGTAGGGTACCTATATAGCCACAATCTGGCACTTTTTTAAATACAAACTAATATAATATAATTCTAATTTAAAATATTTAGGGATGCAGTATCCCAATTATCCCCTTTGATAAAAATGGGGTGTACGCATTATACTGAGTCAACGTAAAATAGGGCTGGTCTTTTCCAGGGCTGCTTTTTATTCCCGGCCCTGCTGTTACGTGACTTAAAGCCACACCTGGCGCAAAGCTTCAAGCAGCTCAGCTTCTTTTGGTTGCTTGTGACCATCCATCCTCAATGTGCTAAAGGTCTGGAAGTTTTGGATGGCCATGACCGGGTTTTGTATAAGAAATAGTTATTTAAGCCTTTGCTAAGATAATTCTTATGAGCAGTTAGATTTATGGCATTGCTATGATTCTACCTAGAACAGACATTATAAGCAAAACAATCAAGGGTGCTCTATTTTAATAGCTATAGACTTTTATTGCAGTAAATGCTTTTGTGACATAAATTTTGCCTAATTTAGCACCAAGAACCGTGTATGTAGGAAAATATCCTCTTAGTAGTCCACAGTAGTAATATATTCACACAGCGGTAAGACAGTATAAATCTCAAAGATACACTCACGGTACTGCTGAGGATGCCTCTATCTGGACTCCTAAATTCTTCTGCACACAGCGGTTATCCTCTGTTGTAAACTCCATGTTACCCCCATGTGGCGTATAGCCCAGGATACTCCACGCCACTGTGGCTCCTCCTCCTCCCTTGTAACCTACGGTAGTGCCCTATGGGAATCTCCAATGATTGAGTACTAACAAACTGCTAACCCTGCTTCATATGTCACTGATTGACTTTAATTGATAATAACTGCAAAACAATGCACTGCATACTAACATTATGTTGTCTGCAGACTCAAGCCCAATCAAGAGCACTAGTTACATGACTCAAATATGGAACTAGCCCTGTTGTTTGGTATCAGCAGTGTTCTCCACTTGGGACCAGCAGTGCTCTACAGGTTTGAGAGGCATTTCTGTGTTTTACCCCTTTGTGGGGTTTTTTTTTTAAAACACAGTAGTCTAGTATTGAAAGTCTTAATATTGCATGTGCTAACTGATTACAGCATGTCATTTTTTGACCATAATGGACTTTTAAAGGGACACTCAAGTCTAAATTAAACTTTCATGATTCAGATAGAGCAGGAGTATTAAACAACTTTTAAATTTACTTCCATTAACAAAATGTGCAGTCTCTTTATATTTACACTTTTTGAGTTATCTGCTCCTACTGAGCATGTGCAAGAATGCACACAATATACATATATGCATTTGTGATTGGCTGGTGGCTGTCACATGATACAGGGGGAGTGGAAATAGACATAACTGAAATTTGTCAGAAAAAAAATCTACTACTCATTTGAAGTTCAGACTAAGAGTGATTGCATTGTCTTTTTATCATGCATTTGTTGCTTATGCAAGTCTACTGTATTTAATGGTCCTTTACTGCTAAATAATGTAAAGGGAGAACAGTAGGCCGCACATATACAATAGACTTTTCTCTAACTCTTTAAAAGACTCTTGGATAAGTGAAAGAACAAATTGACGTTGTTCTTTTCACTTCAGATGAAAGTAAGGATATCAGGTTCTTATTTTTTGGGATAAACGTCTTAGATCTGCTTGCGCACACCACTGAAAATTCCTCTAAAAAATATCTCCATCTCCATCTTAGTTGACAAAGAGAAGATTGATCAAATGTGGCTTTAATTTAGATATTGATCTCTTTTTTTGCTGTTACACAAAATGCATGTAGTGTAAGAACAGGACTATACATTTGTGCCAAGCTATTTTTTTTTTATATATTTTTTTTAAAGATATTTATGAACAATTTGTTATGCATATATTCAGATATTTTTTTTATTTACAATTTAGCTGGAAGGATATTTTTTTTATTGCATAAGAGAATGGGGGTTTTTAGGACATGCTAATGTTTTACATTATTAAAGGGATAGTAAACCCAATTTGTTTCTTTAATGATTCAGATAGAGCATGCAATTTTAAGCAACTTTCTAATTTACTCCTATTATCAATGTTTCTTTGTTCTCTTGGTATCTTTATTTGAAAAAGCAGGAATGCTTAGCTTAGGAGCCAGCCCATTTTTGTTTCAGCACCTGGGTAGCTCTTGCTGATTGGTGGGTAAAGAAGAGTTAAGAAGCAGCGATCTTAAGACCTCTGAGGTAGCTGACAGCAATCATCCCAATCAAATACGATTGGGATGATTGACACCCCTGCTAGCAGCCAATGGTGAATGTGCAGGGGACGGTATTGCACAAGCATTTCACGAGAAATGCTTGTGCAATCATAAATGCAGACAGTGTATGCTGTCTGCATTTATCGACGTGCAGCAGACATGATTCGCTATGTTAAATCGGCCCCTATGTGTTTTCTTACTTATTGTAATGTGATTACAATGAGTTGTAAGATAGTTTGCCTGACAGCATGATTAACTATTGAGATATATTTACTATCTCACAATTAATACTTGATATATGTTACTGAAATATTATTACATTTAATATCCTATATGTGTCTTCACTGATATGACAAATACATTTTTATCACAGGCTCAAAGCCACTGCAGACTCAGGGAGGAAATCCAGGAAAGGCTCAAGCACTGTATGAATTCTGCGGAGAGAGTGAGGAGGAACTTTCTTTTAAGGTATCCTGCCAATGTCCTACTCTTAACTGGACAGATTGGTCTTGCATGTGCAATGTAGATGGAACTTTCAATCATTCATAGAACACTTATTTATAGTTCAAATACAAAAAAGAGAAGAAACTATAAAAGGGATTTGGGGCACACACTGAAAAACACCAACTATGAATATGATTGTGATGTAACTTTTAATTAATTACGTTTTTTGAAAAATAATACATTTTGTCTGGGATCTGTTAATTCCACTCTGCCATCATTAGGAAAACCAGCCCTACCCTGGAAACAAATATCCTTTGCTATGTAGTAAGAACCTTATAGAAGAACTGAACCTCTCCCCCTGCTTTCATGGCCAATAGCAGACAACTCAGCATCAGTTAGCGGATTGAAAGCAAGAGAAATAGCTATAGACAAAATGTTTTGTCAATGCAAAATTATAGAAACTAGTCTTCACTAATAGACCTGGTTTTAAATGTATAGCCATCCAATCAAAGTAAGTGCAGAGACGCATGTTCTATCCTATTGGACCCTCATCAGGTAGTCATATTACATTTATTTATAGTTGTTATTTAAATTGTACAAGTTTGACAGTTTGAGTTGCTGGCTAACCCTTTTGCTGCAGGTTAGAGTAGGAATATATTCAATGACCATTTATAGTGCTCAAAAGAACAGAATCCCATACTTTTGCTAGATTGTTCCACACTGTCCATAACTTTTCTAATCTATAAATTAAAGGGACACTAAACCCTAAAATTTTATTTAATTATTCAGATAGAGAATACAAATTTAAACAACATTACAATTTACTTCTATTATTTATTTTGCTACATTTTTTTTGGATATTCTTAGTTGAAGAAAAAGCAATGCACATGGGTGAGCCAATCACCCCAGGCTTCTATGTGCAGGAACCAATCAGCAGCTACTGAGCCTATCTAGATATGCTTTTCAGCAAAGAATATCAAGAGAATAAAACAAATTAGATAATAGAAGTAAATTAGAAAGTTGTTTAAAAATGCATGCTCTTTCTAAACCATGAAAGAAAAAATATGGGTTTCATGTCCCTTTAAGGGGTGACTCTGTAACAGAACCAAAATATTCATCCAATCATAGAATCACCTTGCTCTAACTATATAAAGCAAATGTCCTGGGGATACAGCAGCGATCACACCAGCCTTCCTCTTGGCCACTCTCTATCTATAGTATTCACGTGTATATGTCAGTTGCCAGTGAGACTCTGATTGTGGGGCATCTTTCAGGTGAGACACATCCTTTGGATATATGGTTGCTAGGTCTTCCATGTCCCAATATACAAAGTAGGGTTTACCTCATAAACTCTGTAACCGTAGCTACTCATTCATGAGACTGCCCGCTTACTTGTACTGCTTCCAAGCGATGACACGTTTGAACCATCCTTTGTGTCAGCCTTGCCTGTAACCACCCTCTTAACTGCAATCCTTGCACCCTTGCTGATGACATTGACGCTGTTCCTCTGCTTTATTTGGTATAGATAGTTACTGGTTCCCTTCTCAGTCTGGTTTTGCTTAGGAGGTAATAACCCCCCCATAGCTTTTATTGAATCTCCATATAAACACATAATCTGTGCAACAAACAGAGAATGTCCTTCTGTCCATTAGTATAGCTTACGTATTCCTGCTGTATGCTCTAGCTATAGTACTACTCTCCATTCATAGCTATTTAAAACATTATATCCTTAATGATAGGTTAAAATTCTGTGATGACATGACATAATTCTCTAATCACCTACTAGCTACTCTTAAGGTGGTATTATTATACTCTTAAACTGTGGCCATTAGGCTGTCCTAGACAGCTATGTAATTCAATTTGTTTACTCCCTTTTTATGTATAAAGGGGGCACTTTTCTAGAGTACTTTATTAATATGTCCCTTTTTTCATATCCTTAAAATTTATTTTCATAAATATTACTATTCTTATTCGGAAAAGCCAATCTGGTATGGGGATGGAGGGTGGGAGTAGAAAAGGACACCACATTATAAACCATTTTTCACCCCAGCTAAGAGGATAATCAAACCTTAACAAACACCAAACAGCAGCTATACAGTGTCAGTGCAAATGAAGACAGGGACTCTGCCAAATCCCCTAATGACAGAGAGTAAAAAAGGGTAATGTCCACAGCACTGAATTTTGCTCTTCTCTTTAACCCCTTAATGACCGGACCATTTTTCAATTTTCTTACCCTTAACCCCTTAATGACCGGACCATTTTTCAATTTTCTTACCCTTAATGACAATGGCTATTTTTACATTTCTGCAGTGTTTGTGTTTAGCTGTAATTTCCCTCTTACTCATTTACTGTACCCACACATATTATATACCGTTTTTCTCGCCATTAAATGGACTTTCTAAGGATACCATTATTTTCATCATATCTTATAATTTCCTATAAAAAAAATATAAAATATGAGGAAAAAATTGAAAAAAACACACTTTTTCTAACTTTGACCCCCAAAATCTGTTACACATCTACAATCACCAAAAAACACCTATGCTAAATAGTTTCTAAATTTTGTCCTGAGTTTAGAAATACCCAATGTTTACATGTTCTTTACTTTTTTTGCAAGTTATAGGGCCATAAATACAAGTAGCACTTTGCTATTTCCAAACAACTTTTTTTCAAAATTAGCGCTAGTTACATTGGAACCCTGATATCTGTCAGGAATACCTGAATATCCCTTGACATGTATATATTTTTTTTTAGAAGACAACCCAAAGTATTGATCTAGGCCCATTTTGGTATATTTCATGCCACCATTTCACCGCCAAATGTCATCAAATAAAAAAAAAAGTTCACTTTTTCACAAATTTTGTCACAAACTTTAGGTTTCCCACTGAAATTATTTACAAACAGCTTCTGCAATTAAGGCACAAATGGTTGTAAATGCTTCTTTGGGATCCCCTTTGTTCAGAAATAGCAGACTTATATGGCTTTGGGGTTGCTTTTTGGTAAGTAGAAGGCCGCTAAATGCTGCTGCGCACCACACGTAAATTATGCCCAGCAGTTAAGGGGTTAAATTAGGTAGCTTGTAGGGAGCTTGCAGGGTTAATTTTAGCTTTAGGGTAGAGATCAGCCTCCCACCTGACACATCCCACCCCCTGATCCCTCCCAAACAGTTCTCTTCCCTCCCCCACCCCACAATTGTCCCCGCCATCTTAAGTACTGGCAGAAAGTCTGCCAGTACTAAATAAAAGGAGTTTTTCTTTTTTTTAATAAAAAAAAATAAAATGTTTTAGCTGTGATGGACTCCTGCCTTAGCCCCAACCTCCATGATCCCCCCCCCCAGCTCTCTAACCCTCTCCCCTACCTAATTGCCGCCATCTTGGGTACTGGCAGCTGTCTGCCAGTACCCAATTTGCCCCCCAAAAAAGTGTTTTTTTTTAATCTTTTATTGATAGTTTAAATTTTTCTGTAGTGTAGCAGCCCCCCACAATACCCCAACCCCCTCCCCCTCCCAGATCCTCATATATTTACTTTTTCCCCCCTCTTCCCACTCATTGGTGTCAGTGTGGGTAGGTAATCGCGTGCGCGCGCGCACGCGCGCCCCCGCACGCACCCGGCGTGCACATTGCACTTACAGGAGCCGGATGCCGGGTAGCGATGGGCCGCCCACCCGCCTCCCTGTTGCGCTCCCACCCACCAACGAACCGGCACCATCGCTACCGGTGCAGAGAGGGCCACAGAGTGGCTCTCTCTGCATCGGATGCTTTCTAAAGGGTATTGCAGGATGCCTCAATATCGAGGCATCACTGCAATACCCTGAGAGCTGCTGGAAGCGATTGCGATCGCTTCCAGCACTCTCTTAGACAAGTGACGTACCAGGTACGTCCATTGTCACTAACTGCAAGTTTTTGCAGGACGTACCTGGTACGTCACTTGTCATTAAGGGGTTAAAGGGCCACTAAACCCAAAATCTTTCTTTCATGATTCAGATAGAACATACAAATTTAAACAACATTACAATTTACTTCTATTATTTATTTTGCTTCATTTTTTAGATATCCTTATTTGAAGAAAAAGCAATGCACATGGGTGAGCCAATCACATGAGGCTTCTATGTGCAGCAACCAATCAGCAGCTACTGAGCATATCTAGATATGCTTTTCAGCAAAGAATATCAAGAGAATAAAACAAATTAGATAATAGAAGTAAATTAGAAAGATGTTTAAAAATGCATTCTCTTTCTAAATCATGAAAGAAAAAATGTGGGTATCATGGCCCTTTAATGACAATGGCTATTTTTACATTTCTGCGGTGTTTGTGTTTAGCTGTAATTTCCCTCTTACTCATTTACTGTACCCACACATATTATATACCGTTTTTCTCGCCATTAAATGGACTTTCTAAGGATACCATTATTTTCATCATATCTTATAATTTCCTATAAAAAAAATATAAAATATGAGGAAAAAATTGAAAAAAACACACTTTTTCTAACTTTGACCCCCAAAATCTGTTACACATCTACAATCACCAAAAAACACCTATGCTAAATAGTTTCTAAATTTTGTCCTGAGTTTAGAAATACCCAATGTTTACATGTTCTTTACTTTTTTTGCAAGTTATAGGGCCATAAATACAAGTAGCACTTTGCTATTTCCAAACAACTTTTTTTCAAAATTAGCGCTAGTTACATTGGAACCCTGATATCTGTCAGGAATACCTGAATATCCCTTGACATGTATATATTTTTTTTTAGAAGACAACCCAAAGTATTGATCTAGGCCCATTTTGGTATATTTCATGCCACCATTTCACCGCCAAATGTCATCAAATAAAAAAAAAAGTTCACTTTTTCACAAATTTTGTCACAAACTTTAGGTTTCCCACTGAAATTATTTACAAACAGCTTCTGCAATTAAGGCACAAATGGTTGTAAATGCTTCTTTGGGATCCCCTTTGTTCAGAAATAGCAGACTTATATGGCTTTGGCATTGCTTTTTGGTAATTAGAAGGCCACTAAATGCTGCTGCGCACCACACTTAAATTATGCCCAGCAGTGAAGGGGTTAATTAGGTAGGTTGTAGGGAGCTTGCAGGGTTAATTTTAGCTTTAGGGTAGAGATCAGCCTCCCACCTGACACATCCCACCCCCTGATCCCTCCCAAACAGTTCTCTTCCCTCCCCCACCCCACAATTGTCCCCGCCATCTTAAGTACTGGCAGAAAGTCTGCCAGTACTAAATAAAAGGAGTTTTTCTTTTTTTTAATAAAAAAAAATAAAATGTTTTAGCTGTGATGGACCCCTGCCTTAGCCCCAACCTCCATGATCCCCCCCCCAGCTCTCTAACCCTCTCCCCTACCTAATTGCCGCCATCTTGGGTACTGGCAGCTGTCTGCCAGTACCCAATTTGCCCCAAAAACAAGTGTTTTTTTTGCAATTTTTAATGTTTTCTGTAGTGTAGCAGCCCCCCACAATACCCCAACCCCCTCCCCCTCCCAGATCCTTATATATTTATTTTTTTTTAATTCTTTTTTTCCCCCCTCTTCCCTTCTCATTGGTGTCAGTGGCCAGCTAATCGCGCGCACGCGCGCCCCCGCACGCTCCCGGCACCCGGCGTGCACATAGCACTTACAGGAACCGGATGCCGGGTAGCGATGGGCCGCCCACCCGCCTCCCTGATATGCTCCCACCCACCAACGAACCGGCACCATCGCTACCGGTGCAGAGAGGGCCACAGAGTGGCTCTCTCTGCATCGGAGTCTTCTGAAAAGGTATTGCAGGATGCCTCCATATGGAGGCATCACTGCAATACCCTGAGAGCTGCTGGAAGCGATTGCGAACGCTTCCAGCACTCTCTTAGACAACTGACGTACCAGGTACGTCTATTGTCATTAACTGGTTGTTAATGCATGACGTACCTGGTACGTCAGTTGTCATTAAGGGGTTAAGAAAAAGAGAAAAGCAAAATTCAGTGCTGTGGACATTAACCTTTTTTACTCCCAGCTAAGAGGAACTATTCATTAGTCCTATTGGCTTTCATCATCTTATTCTTACACTTTTTACCCTTCCTTTTACATGTTAAACTTCCTATTATTCCTAAATATACATATGTTGTGTGCATTAACCATCTGTGAAATTTGCCTTACATACTTTGTTTATCAAGAGCCCATATAGGGTCCTCATCCCATTAAATTCCAGGTAAAAAAAGTTATAAAATATTATAAATGTAGAATATTCACATATCCAAAAGTAGCAGTTAGTGGAACACTCCATCCAAATCTATAGACCCCTGCCTAATTTATCTCACAGTAGACAATACAGTCAATCTAAACTCAACTTCTCCTATTATCAGTCTCACTCCCAAAAGCTGATTAGATTATACTCAGAATTTAAACCATATGGGGTCATGGTACTAATCTGAATATCCCATAAACTTTCCTTTTGGCCAGGTTTGTTTCCCTATTTCCACCCCTAGGGGAGCCATTACTCTCTCTATTATAGT
Organism: Bombina bombina; assembly: GCF_027579735.1. NCBI lineage: Eukaryota > Metazoa > Chordata > Amphibia > Anura > Bombinatoridae > Bombina > Bombina bombina. Next base: position 45,602 of record NW_026511850.1, read on the forward strand.
CCATCTCCAACTCCTTGGAATCTTTTTAATCAGTGGTGGTGTTAGGGTACTAGATTGATACGGGACCTTATCTCTCTTTTGGTAAGGCCCACGTATTGGACCTTGCACTCTGCACATGTCAATAAATAGACCACAAATGTGGTATGACAATTCATGCATTCATTTATGCTCGAAATTTTCACCTCTCTTTGAACTTACATTCCCATTACCTAAGGAGATATATTTACATGCTATGCACGTGAAGTTTCCACATCTATACACTCCCTTTTAGCGCAACCAAAAACTGTGTAGCTTGAATGTTAGCTTAAGTCCTCCCTCTCCTATACGAAAACCTGCAACCTATCCTAACTGTTTCATCTAGCTGCCAATCGGTGGAGTTGTTTTCTTATAATCCTGAATACCTAATGGTATTGATCACTATATTGGGTTACAAAATTTACTCCATTTTGTTCTTGATTAATGTGTTAACTATCACAGAGTATTTCTTCTTTTACAATTTCATCTACAACCTTCCTTGTCCCTTTTACTACACTATTGGGGTAACCCCCCTCTTTCAACTGATTGGTCAACTCATCTGTCTGATTTAAGTTGGTCTCATGTTCTGTACAATTTCTCCTAATACAAATAAACTGGCCCTTTGCTATTGCTTTAACCCTTTTGAGTGCTAAGCACTTTCCCACCTGGGTGCTAAGATTATTTTAATTTTTTTTTTTATTATTTTTTTTCTCAAACCCCCAAGACTTTCACTGTTGGAAAGGTTACCTTTCCAATGGTGGGTCTTGGGGGTCTGTAGCTGCTTAAATGCCTGAGATACAGGCTTCTAAGCAGCATGCACCCTGCTCCTATACTTAACATTAAGTATAAATAAAGTTGCGCGGTGACGTCATCATGTTATTGCGAGTGACATCACCACGCAAAATGGGAAGCCCCGGCGATGCCGGTCACTCTACAGGCACGATCGCTGGGGTAGGAACGGGTGGGAGCCCCCAGATCTCCTTCAAGGTGGGAGAGTGCTAGTGACGGCTCTGAGCCGTCATTAGCACCAGAGTGGGAAACTCTGTGACGGCTCAGAGCCGTCATTAGCACTCAAAGGGTTAAACACCCTTTCTCCAACATAGGTGTGTCCGGTCCACGGCGTCATCCTTACTTGTGGGATATTCTCTTCCCCAACAGGAAATGGCAAAGAGCCCAGCAAAGCTGGTCACATGATCCCTCCTAGGCTCCGCCTTCCCCAGTCATTCTCTTTGCCGTTGTACAGGCAACATCTCCACGGAGATGGCTTAGAGTTTTTTGGTGTTTAAATGTAGTTTTTATTCTTCAATCAAGAGTTTGTTATTTTAAAATAGTGCTGGTATGTACTATTTACTCTGAAACAGAAAAGAGATGAAGATTTCTGTTTGTAAGAGGAAAATGATTTTAGCAACCGTTACTAAAATCGATGGCTGTTTCCACACAGGACTGTTGAGAGGAATTAACTTCAGTTGGGGGAAACAGTGAGCAGACTTTTTCTGCTTGAGGTATGACACATTTCTAACAAGACTTGGTAATGCTGGAAGCTGTCATTTTCCCTATGGGATCCGGTAAGCCATTTTTATTAAATAAGAATAAAGGGCTTCACAAGGGCTTTAAAGACTGGTAGACATTTTTCTGGGCTAAAACGATTGATTTATAAGCATTTTTAATAGTTTATAGCTTTGAGGAGTTATTTTATTCTTGGGAATTATGTTAAATAACCGGCAGGCACTGTATTGGACACCTTTTTCACTGGGGGCCTTCTCTAATCATAGGCAGAGCCTCATTTTCGCGCCACTAATGCGCAGTTGTTTTTGGGAAGCAAGGCATGCAGATGCATGTGTGAGGAGCTCAGATACATAGAAAAAGCTTACTGAAGGCGTCATTTGGTATCGTATTCCCCTCTGGGCTTGGTTGGGTCTCAGCAAAGCAGATACCAGGGACTGTATAGGGGTTAAATATAAAAACGGCTCCGGTTCCGTTATTTTAAGAGTTAAAGCTTTCAAATTTGGTGTGCAATACTTTTAAGGCTTTAAGACACTGTGGTGAAATTTTGGTGAATTTTGAACAATTCCTTCATACTTTTTCACATATTCAGTAATAAAGTGTGTTCAGTTTAAAATTTAAAGTGACAGTAACGGTTTTATTTTAAAACGTTTTTTGTACTTTGTTATCAAGTTTATGCCTGTTTAACATGTCTGAACTATCAGATAGACTATGTTCTGTATGTGAGGAAGCCAAGGTTCCTTCTCATTTAAATAGATGTGATGTATGTGACAAAAAATTTAGAGAAAATGATGCCCAAGATGATTCCTCAAGTGAGGGGAGTAAGCATGGTACTGCATCATCCCCTCCTTCGTCTACGCCAGTCTTGCCCACACAGGAGGCCCCTAGTACATCTAGTGCGCCAATACTCCTTACTATGCAACAATTAACGGCTGTAATGGATAATTCTATCAAAAACATTTTAGCCAAAATGCCCACTTATCAGCGAAAGCGCGACTGCTCTGTTTTAGAAAATACCGAAGAGCATGAGGACGCTGATGATAATGGTTCTGACATGCCCCTACACCAGTCTGAGGGGGCCAGGGAGGTTTTGTCTGAGGGAGAAATTTCAGATTCAGGGAAAATTTCTCAACAAGCGGAACCTGATGTGATTACATTCAAATTTAAATTGGAACATCTCCGCGCTCTGCTTAAGGAGGTGTTATCTACTCTGGATGATTGTGACAATTTGGTCATTCCAGAGAAATTATGTAAGATGGACAAGTTCCTAGAGGTCCCGGGGCCCCCCGAAGCTTTTCCTATACCCAAGCGGGTGGCGGACATTGTAAACAAAGAATGGGAAAGGCCCGGCATACCTTTTGTCCCTCCCCCTATATTTAAGAAATTGTTTCCTATGGTCGACCCCAGAAAGGACTTATGGCAGACAGTCCCCAAGGTCGAGGGGGCGGTTTCTACTCTAAACAAACGCACTACTATCCCTATAGAAGATAGTTGTGCTTTCAAAGATCCTATGGATAAAAAATTAGAGGGTTTGCTTAAAAAGATGTTTGTTCAGCAAGGTTACCTTCTACAACCAATTTCATGCATTGTTCCTGTCACTACAGCAGCGTGTTTCTGGTTCGATGAACTAGAAAAGTCGCTCAATAAAGATTCTTCTTATGAGGAGATTATGGACAGAATTCATGCTCTTAAATTGGCTAACTCTTTTACTTTAGACGCCACTTTGCAATTGGCTAGATTAGCGGCGAAAAATTCGGGGTTTGCTATTGTGGCGCGCAGAGCGATTTGGCTAAAATCTTGGTCAGCGGATGCGTCTTCCAAGAACAAATTGCTTAACATACCTTTCAAGGGGAAAACGCTGTTTGGCCCTGACTTGAAAGAGATTATTTCAGATATCACTGGGGGTAAGGGCCACGCCCTTCCTCAGGATAGGTCTTTTAAGGCTAAAAATAAACCAAATTTTCGTCCCTTTCGCAGAAACGGACCAGCCCCAAGTTCTACATCCTCTAAGCAAGAGGGTAATACTTCTCAAACCAAGCCAGCCTGGAGGCCAATGCAAGGCTGGAACAAAGGTAAGCAGGCCAAGAAACCTGCCACTGCTACCAAGACAGCATGAGATGTTGGCCCCCGATCCGGGACCGGATCTGGTGGGGGGCAGACTTTCTCTCTTCGCTCAGGCTTGGGCAAGAGATGTTCTGGATCCTTGGGCGCTAGAAATAGTCTCCCAAGGTTATCTGCTGGAATTCAAGGAGCTACCCCCAAGGGGGAGGTTCCACAGGTCTCAATTATCTTCAGACCACATAAAAAGACAGGCATTCTTACATTGTGTAGAAGACCTGTTAAAAATGGGAGTGATTCATCCTGTTCCATTAGGAGAACAAGGGATGGGATTCTACTCCAATCTGTTCATAGTTCCCAAAAAAGAGGGAACATTCAGACCAATCTTAGATCTCAAGATCCTAAACAAATTTCTCAAGGTTCCATCGTTCAAAATGGAAACCATTCGGACAATTCTTCCTACCATCCAGGAAGGTCAATTCATGACCACGGTGGATTTAAAGGATGCGTATCTACATATTCCTATCCACAAGGAACATCATCGGTTCCTAAGGTTCGCCTTTCTGGACAAGCATTACCAGTTTGTGGCACTTCCATTCGGATTAGCCACTGCTCCAAGAATTTTCACAAAGGTACTAGGGTCCCTTCTAGCGGTGCTAAGACCAAGGGGCATTGCAGTAGTACCTTACTTGGACGACATACTGATTCAAGCGTCGTCTCTACCACAAGCAAAGGCTCATACGGACATTGTCCTGGCCTTTCTCAGATCTCACGGGTGGAAAGTGAACGTAGAAAAAAGTTCTCTATCTCCGTCAACAAGAGTTCCCTTCTTGGGAACAATAATAGACTCCTTAGAAATGAGGATTTTTCTGACAGAGGCCAGAAAATCAAAACTTCTAAGCTCTTGTCAAGTACTTCATTCTGTTCTTCTTCCTTCCATAGCGCAGTGCATGGAAGTAATAGGTTTGATGGTCGCGGCAATGGACATAGTTCCTTTTGCGCGAATTCATCTAAGACCATTACAACTGTGCATGCTCAGTCAGTGGAATGGGGATTATACAGACTTGTCTCCGACGATACAAGTAGATCAGAGGACCAGAGATTCACTCCGTTGGTGGCTGACCCTGGACAACCTGTCACAAGGGATGAGCTTCCGCAGACCAGAGTGGGTCATTGTCACGACCGACGCCAGTCTGGTGGGCTGGGGCGCGGTCTGGGAACCCCTGAAAGCTCAGGGTCTTTGGTCTCGGGAAGAATCTCTTCTCCCGATAAATATTCTGGAACTGAGAGCGATATTCAATGCTCTCAAGGCTTGGCCTCAGCTAGCAAAGGCCAAATTCATACGGTTTCAATCAGACAACATGACGACTGTTGCGTATATCAACCATCAGGGGGGAACAAGGAGTTCCCTGGCGATGGAAGAAGTGACCAAAATAATTCAATGGGCGGAGACTCACTCCTGCCACTTGTCTGCAATCCACATCCCAGGAGTGGAAAATTGGGAAGAGGATTTTCTGAGTCGTCAGACATTTCATCCGGGGGAGTGGGAACTCCATCCGGAAATCTTTGCCCAAATAATTCAATTGTGGGGCATTCCAGACATGGATCTGATGGCGTCTCGTCAGAACTTCAAGGTTCCTTGCTACGGGTCCAGATCCAGGGATCCCAAGGCGACTCTAGTGGATGCACTAGTAGCACCTTGGAGCTTCAACCTAGCTTATGTGTTCCCACCGTTTCCTCTCATTCCCAGGCTGGTAGCCAGGATCAAACAGGAGAGGGTATCGGTGATCTTGATAGCTCCTGCGTGGCCACGCAGGACTTGGTATGCAGATCTGGTGAATATGTCATCGGCTCCACCATGGAAGCTACCTTTGAGACAGGACCTTCTTGTTCAAGGTCCGTTCGAACATCCGAATCTGGCCTCACTCCAACTGACTGCTTGGAGATTGAACGCTTGATTTTATCAAAGCGAGGGTTCTCAGATTCTGTCATTGATACTCTTGTTCAGGCCAGAAAGCCTGTAACTAGAAAAATCTACCATAAAATATGGAAAAAATATATCTGTTGGTGTGAATCTAAAGGATTCCCATGGAACAAGATAAAAATTCCTAAGATTCTATCCTTTCTTCAAGAAGGTTTGGAGAAAGGATTATCTGCAAGTTCTTTGAAGGGACAGATTTCTGCTTTATCTGTTTTACTTCACAAAAAGCTGGCGGCTGTGCCAGATGTTCAAGCTTTTGTTCAGGCTCTGGTTAGAATCAAGCCTGTTTACAAACCTTTGACTCCTCCTTGGAGTCTTAATTTAGTTCTTTCAGTTCTTCAGGGGGTTCCGTTTGAACCCCTACATTCCGTTGATATCAAGTTATTATCTTGGAAAGTTTTGTTTTTGGTTGCAATTTCTTCTGCTAGAAGAGTTTCAGAGTTATCTGCTCTGCAGTGTTCTCCTCCTTATCTGGTGTTCCATGCAGATAACCTGGTTTTCTTCCGAAAGTTGTTTCTAACAAAAATATTAACCAGGAGATAGTCGTGCCTTCTTTGTGTCCGAATCCAGTTTCAAAGAAGGAACGTTTGTTGCACAATTTGGATGTAGTTCGGGCTCTAAAATTCTATTTAGAGGCTACAAAGGATTTCAGACAAACATCTTCCTTGTTTGTTGTTTATTCTGGTAAAAGGAGAGGTCAAAAAGCAACTTCTACCTCTCTCTCTTTTTGGCTTAAAAGCATCATCAGATTGGCTTATGAGACTGCCGGACGGCAGCCTCCTGAAAGAATCACAGCTCATTCCACTAGGGCCGTGGCTTCCACATGGGCCTTCAAGAACGAGGCTTCTGTTGATCAGATATGTAGGGCAGCGACTTGGTCTTCACTGCACACTTTTACTAAATTTTACAAATTTGATACTTTTGCTTCTTCTGAGGCTATTTTTGGGAGAAAGGTTTTGCAAGCCGTGGTGCCTTCCATCTAGGTGACCTGATTTGCTCCCTCCCATCATCCGTGTCCTAAAGCTTTGGTATTGGTTCCCACAAGTAAGGATGACGCCGTGGACCGGACACACCTATGTTGGAGAAAACAGAATTTATGTTTACCTGATAAATTACTTTCTCCAACGGTGTGTCCGGTCCACGGCCCGCCCTGGTTTTTTAATCAGGTCTGATGATTTATTTTCTCTAACTACAGTCACCACGGTATCATATGATTTCTCCTATGCAAATATTCCTCCTTTACGTCGGTCGAATAACTGGGGAAGGCGGAGCCTAGGAGGGATCATGTGACCAGCTTTGCTGGGCTCTTTGCCATTTCCTGTTGGGGAAGAGAATATCCCACAAGTAAGGATGACGCCGTGGACCGGACACACCGTTGGAGAAAGTAATTTATCAGGTAAACATAAATTCTGTTTTTCAGGTGATCGCTCTTCTCATGCAACAATGTGTTGCCTGTAATGGGATTTTTTCAATCCTTTTGAAATTACTGTTTGCACTGGAATTCCCATTAGCGTCACATCCAAATAGTTAATGCACTTTTCATTAAAATCAAAAGTAAAGACAGTACCCACTGTATTCTCATTTAATCTTTCTACAAAGGATATAACATTCTGTTTTCTCTTGTAAGGTGTATCCAGTCCACGGATCATCCATTACTTGTGGGATATTCTCATTCCCAACAGGAAGTTGCAAGAGGACACCCACAGCAGAGCTGTCTATATAGCTCCTCCCCTCACTGCCATATCCAGTCATTCTCTTGCAACTCTCAACAAGCATGGAGGTAGTAAGAGATAAGTGGTGAAATGTAGCTGTTATTTTGCTTCAATCAAGAGTTTATTATTTTTAAATGGTACCGGAGTTGTGCTATTTTGTTCCAGGCAGGAAAAAAGAAGAATCTGCCTGGGATTTCTATGATCTTAGCAGGTTGTAACTAAGATCCATTGCTGTTCTCACACATGTCTGAAGAGAGAGATAACTTCAGCGGGGGAATGGCGTGCAGGTTATCCTGCTATGAGGTATGTGCAGTTAAGTTTTTTCTAGAAGATGTGAAAAGGCTAGAAAATGCTGCTGATACCAAATTTATGTAAGGTAAGCCTGAATACAGTGATTTAATAGCGACTGGTATCATGCTTACTTTCTGAGGTAATACTCTTTTATATTTACAATATAAAACGTTTGCTGGCATGTTTAAACGTTTTTATATATACTTTGGTGATAAAACTTTATTGGGGCCTAGTTTTTTTCCACATGGCTGGCTTAAATTTGCCTAGAAACAGTTTCCTGAGGCTTTCCACTGTGTTACTATGAGTGGGAGGGGCCTAGTTTAGTGCTTTTTTGTGCATTAACTATTACAGACTGAGACATCCAGGAGTTCCCTGAATGCTACAGGACATCTCTAAAGGGCTCTTAGGCTTCCAAAATCGTTTGTTGGGGAAGGTAGGCCCACAGCAAGGCTGTGGCAGTTTGGTGTGACTGTTAAAAAACGTCTATATCGTTTTTTTGATCCGGTTTTTGAACTAAGGGGTTAATCATCCATTTGCAAGTGGGTGCAATGCTCTGTTAGATTATTATACACACTGTAAAAATTTCGTTTGATTTACTGCCTTTTTTCACTGTTTTTCAAATTCTGACAAAATTTGTTTCTCTTAAAGGCACAGTACCGTTTTTTATATTAGCTTGTTAACTTGATTTAAAGTGTTTTCCAAGCTTGCTAGTCTCATTGCTAGTCTGTATAAACATGTCTGACATAGAGGAAACTCCTTGTTCATTATGTTTAAAAGCCATGGTGGAACCCCCTCTTAGAATGTGTACCAAATGTACTGATTTCACTTTAAGCAATAAAGATCATATTCTGTCTTTAAAAGATTTATCACCAGAGGAATCTGACGAGGGGGAAGTTATGCCGGCTAACTCTCCCCACGTGTCAGATCCTTTGACTCCCGCTCAAGGGACTCACGCTCAAATGGCGCCAAGTACATCCAGGGCGCCCATAGCGTTTACTTTACAAGACATGGCGGCAGTCATGGATAATACACTGTCAGCAGTATTAGCCAGACTACCTGTATTTAGAGGAAAGCGAGATAGCTCTGGAGTTAGACGAAATACAGAGCATACTGACGCTTTAAGAACTATGTCTGATAATGCCTCACAATATGCAGAAGCTGAAGAAGGAGAGCTTCTTTCTGTGGGTGATATTTCTGACTCAGGGAAGATGATGCAACCTGATTCTGATATTTCTACATTTAAATTTAAGCTTGAACACCTCCGCGTGTTACTCAGGGAGGTTTTAGCTGCTCTGAATGACTGTGATACAATTGCAGTGCCAGAGAAATTGTGTAGACTGGATAAATACTATGCAGTGCCGGTGTGTACTGATGTTTTTCCAATACCTAAAAGGTTTACAGAAATTATTACTAAGGAATGGGATAGACCAGGTGTGCCGTTCTCTCCCCCTCCTGTTTTTAGAAAAATGTTTCCAATAGACGCCACCACACGGGACTTATGGCAGACAGTTCCTAAGGTGGAGGGAGCAGTTTCTAGTTGTGCTTTCTTAGATCCAATGGATAAAAAGTTAGAGGGTTACCTTAAGAAAATGTTTATTCAACAAGGTTTTATCCTACAGCCCCTTGCATGCATTGCGCCTGTCACTGCTGCTGCGGCATTCTGGTTTGAGTCTCTGGAAGAGGCTTTACAGGTTGCGACTCCATTGGATGAAATACTTGACAAGCTTAGAGCACTTAAGCTAGCCAATTCTTTTGTTTCTGATGCCATTGTTCATTTGACTAAACTAATGGCTAAGAATTCTGGTTTTGCTATCCAGGCGTGCAGAGCGCTATGGCTTAAATCATGGTCAGCTGACGTTACTTCAAAATCGAAGCTGCTTAACATTCCCTTCAAGGGGCAGACCCTATTCGGGCCTGGTTTGAAGGAGATTATTGCTGATATCACTGGAGGAAAAGGTCATGCCCTTCCTCAGGATAGGTCCAAACCAAGGGCCAAACAGTCTAATTTTCGTGCCTTTCGAAACTTCAAGGCAAGTGCGGCATCAACTTCCTCTAATGCAAAACAAGAGGGAACTTTTGCTCAGTCCAAGACGGTCTGGAGACCTAACCAGACCTGGAACAAGGGTAAGCAGGCCAAAAAGCCTGCTGCTGCCTCTAAGGCAGCATGAAGGAACGGCCCCCTATCCGGTAACGGATCTAGTAGGGGGCAGACTTTCGCTCTTCGCCCAGGCGTGGGCAAGAGATGTCCAGGATCCCTGGGCATTGGAAATTATATCCCAGGGATATCTTCTGGACTTCAAGGCTTCCCCCCCAAAAGGGAGATTTCACCTTTCACAATTATCTGCAAACCAGATAAAGAGAGAGGCATTCTTACACTGTGTACAAGACCTCCTAGTTATGGGAGTGATCCATCCAGTCCCAAAGGAGGAACAGGGACAGGGATTTTACTCAAATCTGTTTGTGGTTCCCAAAAAAGAGGGAACCTTCAGACCAATTTTGGATCTAAAGATCTTAAACAAATTCCTCAGAGTTCCATCATTCAAGATGGAGACTATTCGTACCATCCTACCTATGATCCAGGAGGGTCAATACATGACTACAGTGGATTTAAAGGATGCTTATCTGCACATTCCGATACACAAAAATCATCATCGGTTTCTCAGGTTTGCCTTCCTAGACAGGCACTACCAGTTTGTAGCTCTTCCCTTTGGGTTAGCTACAGCCCCAAGAATTTTTACGAAGGTTCTGGGGTCGCTTCTGGCGGTCCTAAGGCCACGGGGCATAGCAGTGGCCCCTTATTTAGACGACATCCTGATTCAGGCGTCAAACTTCCAAATTGCCAAGTCTCATACGGACATAGTGTTGGCATTTCTGAGGTCGCATGGGTGGAAGGTGAACGAGAAAAAGAGTTCTCTATCCCCCCTCACAAGAGTTTCCTTCCTAGGGACTCTGATAGATTCTGTAGAAATGAAAATTTACCTGACGGAGTCCAGGTTATCAAAACTTCTAAATTCCTGCCGTGTTCTTTATTCCATTCCTCGCCCTTCGGTGGCTCAGTGCATGGAAGTAATCGGCTTAATGGTAGCGGCAATGGACATAGGGCCGTTTGCACGCCTACATCTCAGACCGCTGCAACTATGCATGCTCAGTCAGTGGAATGGGGATTACACAGATTTGTCCCCTTTACTGAATCTGGACCAAGAGACCAGGGATTCTCTTCTCTGGTGGCTATCTCAGGTTCATCTGTCCAAAGGTATGACCTTTCGCAGGCCAGATTGGACAATTGTAACGACAGATGCCAGCCTTCTAGGTTGGGGTGCAGTCTGGAACTCCCTGAAGGCTCAAGAGGAGTCACTCCTTCCAATAAACATTCTGGAACTAAGAGCGATATTCAATGCTCTTTAGGCTTGGCCTCATCTAGCGACAATGAGGTTCATCAGATTTCAGTCGGACAACATCACGACTGTGGCTTACATCAACCATCAAGGGGGAACAAGGAGTTCCCTAGCGATGTTAGAAGTCTCAAAGATAATTCACTGGGCAGAGATTCACTCTTGCCACCTATCAGCTATCCATATCCCAGGTGTAGAGAACTGGGAGGCGGATTTTCTAAGTCGACAGACTTTTCATCCGGGGAAGTGGGAACTCCATCCGGAGGTGTTTGCACAATTGGTTTTTCGTTGGGGCGAACCAGAACTGGATCTCATGGCGTCTCGCCAGAATGCCAAGCTTCCTTGTTACGGATCCAGGTCTAGGGACCCCAAGGCAACGCTGATAGATGCTCTAGCAGCGCCTTGGTCCTTCAACCTGGCTTATGTGTTTCCACCGTTTCCTCTGCTCCCTCGTCTGATTGCCAAAATCAAGCAGTAGAGAGCATCGGTGATCTTGATAGCGCCTGCGTGGCCACGCAGGACTTGGTATGCAGATCTGGTGGACATGTTATCCTTTCCACCATGGACTCTGCCGCTGAGACAGGACCTTCTACTTCAAGGTCCTTTCAACCATCCAAATCTAATTTCTCTGAGGCTGACTGCCTGGAGATTGAACGCTTGATTTTATCAAAGCGTGGTTTCTCCGAGTCAGTTATTGATACCTTAATTCAGGCACGGAAGCCTGTCACCAGGAAAATCTATCATAAAATATGGAGTAAATATCTTTATTGGTGTGAATCTAAGGGCTACTCATGGAGTAAGGTCAGGATTCCCAGTATATTATCTTTTCTCCAAGAAGGATTGGAGAAAGGATTGTCAGCTAGTTCCTTAAAGGGACAGATTTCTGCGCTATCTATTCTTTTGCACAAGCGTCTGGCGGATGTCCCAGACGTTCAGGCATTTTGTCAGGCTTTAGTTAGAATCAAGCCTGTGTTTAAACCTGTTGCTCCACCATGGAGCTTAAATTTGGTTCTTAAAGTTCTTCAGGGGGTTCCGTTTGAACCTCTTCATTCCATAGATATCAAACTTTTATCTTGGAAAGTTCTTTTTTTGGTAGCGATCTCCTCGGCTCGTAGAGTTTCCGAGTTATCTGCCTTACAATGTGATTCTCCTTATCTGATCTTCCATGCAGATAAAGTAGTTCTGCGTACCAAACCTGGGTTTTTACCTAAGGTGGTATCTAATAAGAATATCAATCAAGAGATTGTTGTTCCGTCTTTGTGTCCAAATCCTTCTTCAAAGAAGGAGCGTCTATTACACAATCTGGACGTGGTTCGTGCTTTAAAGTTTTACTTACAAGCTACTAAAGATTTTCGTCAAACATCTGCTTTGTTTGTTGTCTACTCTGGACAGAGGAGAGGTCAAAAGGCTTCGGCAACCTCTCTTTCTTTTTGGCTAAGAAGCATAATCCGCTTAGCCTATGAGACTGCTGGCCAGCAGCCTCCAGAAAGGATTACAGCTCATTCTACTAGAGCTGTGGCTTCCACATGGGCCTTTAAAAATGAGGCTTCTGTTGAACAGATTTGTAAGGCGGCGACTTGGTCTTCGCTTCATACTTTTTCAAAATTCTACAAATTTGATACTTTTGCTTCTTCGGAGGCTATTTTTGGGAGAAAGGTTTTACAGGCAGTGGTACCTTCTGTTTAAGTACCTGCCTTGTCCCTCCCTTCATCCGTGTACTTTAGCTTTGGTATTGGTATCCCACAAGTAATGGATGATCAGTGGACTGGATACACCTTACAAGAGAAAACATAATTTATGCTTACCTGATAAATTTATTTCTCTTGTGGTGTATCCAGTCCACGGCCCGCCCTGTCATTTTAAGGCAGGTATTTTTTAATTTTAAACTACAGTCACCACTGCACCCTGTGGTTTCTCCTTTCTCTGCTTGTTTTCGGTCGAATGACTGGATATGGCAGTGAGGGGAGGAGCTATATAGACAGCTCTGCTGTGGGTGTCCTCTTGCAACTTCCTGTTGGGAATGAGAATATCCCACAAGTAATGGATGATCCGTGGACTGGATACACCACAAGAGAAATAAATTTATCAGGTAAGCATAAATTATGTTTTCCTCCCTTCCTTACTATTAGCAAGTCATCAATAAATCTTCCATACCACCCTATTTGTTCCCTGAATGGCACTTCACATCCATAGACATGGGACAACTCCCATCAACCCATGAACAGGTTAGTGTATGATGGAGCAAACTTGGCCCCCATCACTGTCCAAAATCTCTGGAGGTAAAAAGGACCCTCAAATTGTAAATAATTGTGTGTAAGGAGAAAATGAATCATCATAACTCTAGGAAAAAATGTATTGCTTCCATACCCTTATTGTGTGGAAACGAGAAATAGCGTGACCTAACCATCCATAAGAGGACTCCCAATGAATTGTCCTCATGTGATTTAACACCTGTTTAGTGTCCCTCAAAAAACTGTGTACCCCATGAACTAAAGGCTGGAGGATGGCATCGACCCACTCTGATAGATTCTCCAGCAATGAGCCGATGCCACTCACTATAGGCCACCCTTCGACATTAGATAGATGGTTAAATATGGGGGTCCTCAGATGTTGTACAAAGAGGTATTCACAAGTATCATAATCCAGATACCCACAATCCCTGCCATCATCAATCAGATGGTTTAGTTCCTTCTATAAGGCTATAGGATCACTTGCCCAAACATCATAGTTTTCTCTATCACTGAGCTGTCTTAGGGCTTCATTTATGAATAGTTTTCTCTTTTGTACGACCACAGTACTGCCCTTTTCCACAGGCCGGATTATGATCCTCTCATCATTGCTCAATCTACTCACTGCCTCCTTTTTTTTATTGTTGGTTTTTATGACATTCTTATTGTTCAATTCAGTTAGATCTCTCCCACTCTTCAATTACATGTTCCCTACACTGTATGGGGTAAAATTTGGAGGGATTTTTTTAAACTAGGTAAGCTCCTGATATTTGTCTTTTCCTCACTAGTTTGTCCCTCCATGAGGAGGAATTCCAGATCCATTAAATCACGTCTCCCTAAAGGAGGATTTCTCCCTTGTTATGTAACCTAACCTGTGATGTGTGAAAATGTTTGCTCAAAGTAAGGGGGTCAATGGATAGTCTGAAAGGTTAATCACATTTTCTACTTGTACTTTGTGACCCGTTCTGTCTCTTTGGATATCAGGTTTTTTTTTGTTCCTGTATCTGTTACCACCTTGCTCCTCTCCCCCGTTCTGGTCTTTTTTGGGGCCTGTGAAAAACCTATTAAATTTAATCTCTAATCATCATAGCTGGTCTATTTGTTGGTGTATAATGTTGTGGCCTTTCCTCTCTATAATCCCTTTTGGAATGTGTATGTCCCACTTTAGTTTGTATTTATATTGCTCCTCACAAAATACAATAGCTGTACATACATAAATCTTACTCCATGGGTAAATTAAAGCGATATTAAAGTGATCACTTATTGTTAAGGGCAGTGTGCTACTAATAGTTTGGGGGCTATGGCTTATGTAGTGTCTCTATACTGTTCTTTTTTTATGAGGGGGGCTGGGGGCAAGAGCAAAAGTTTCTTTCCTAAGATATGGCGAGTCCACTACTTCATCAATTACTGTTGGGATATCACTCCTGGCCAGCAGGAGGAGGCAAAGAGCACCACAGCAAAGCTGTTAAGTATCACTCCCCTACCTACAATCCCAGTCATTCTCTTTGCCTCTGTTAAATGGAGGAGGTGAAGTTTTGGTGTCTGAAGAAAATTGGATTTCTTTTGCTACAAGCAAATTTTTGGGTATAGCTGTACTCCACGTCAATCTCTTCAGTAGAGTAGTGGTGGCTTTAAAGCAGTTAGGAACTTGTAAGGTGGGCCTTGCTGCGTTTTCCTAACATGTTGCTGCCCTAGTACAGAAAGCCAGAGTAGGTTTACTCTGGTCTGTCTTTTTTACACAGGTCTCTGTAAAGAGTGGCTTCCTTTCACGCTGGGTGAGCTGTCCTCTTGCCGGGCAGCTAGATGTGCAGGTAAGTGGCTTTTTTCTTCTGGGGCTAGGAGGCTGGCACTTTGAGGGTTAATTTGAATCCAACTCTGCATTTATTGTGGGACTGAAATCCTGAGTTCAGGATAGATTATGGCAGTGGCAGGCACGTTTATTATGTGACTTAGATACAGGGATTAATCTCCTTTATAGGTAGTAAGGAGTTAACCCCAATCCAGTGGCTCAAGAATTTTATTTTTAAATAACTGTATGAAGAGGGATTTTACTCGATCGCATATCATTGCGATCATTGCCGGCTCTGACGCAGTAATTTCTGTCAGAGAGCGGCTGTGTTGTTTTCTGTTCATCTTTTCCGGCTAGAAAAGTGCGCTTTACATGTGTGGCGCAGTCTTTTGCTGGTCATGTGACCATTTGCTCTGACTCTGCTTAGAAGCGGTTGAAAGAATCCGGTCTTGCAGTTCAGTGTTTTTCATTACCGGAGGGACAGGTAGGTACCCCAGCTAACGGCTGAGGTGGTCAAATTTTAGAACTAACATTTGTATATTATTTCTTGCTGCTCAAGTTTATATTGCATTATTGGGTGACTTGCTTCAAGCTAAGAGGCATTATTTAAAACAGCAGTACATTTAAGGTTAAATACTACTTTTTTTTTCTGCCATGGAACAGGATTATGTTTCCATTGACAAATGTCTGCTTTGCTTAAAAATCCAAATTGTTTCACCCTTGCAATTTTGTTCTTCCTGTATAGAGAGGACTTTGAAAAATAAAGATAAACTTTTTGTTTTTGAGCCAACTGTCTTCTCAGGATGATGCTGTTCAGGCAATGCCACAGCATTCTCCTCAAATGTCCCAAGCCTTAGTGGCGTCACATACAGTGCCCTGCGGTTCCTCTCAGGCTCCTGGAGGAGTGTATTTGCCGGCAGAAATTGTGGCTCAGGTTTCCTCGGCGGTATCTGCGGCCTTGTCTGCCATTCCTATGCTTAAGGGAAAACCCAAAAGGAATGTTAAAGATTTAGATGCTAAGGTTTCCATCCCAAACTTTGCTACTCAGATAGCTCTCTCTCATAAGTCTGATGAGGAGGATACGTCAGTAGCCTCTGAGGGTGAAATCTCAGATTCGGACAGTGTAATTCCTTCATCTGATGCTGAAGTAGTATCCTTCAGATTTAAGCTTGAACACCTCTGTGTATTGTTAAAGGAGGTTTTGGCTATTTTGGACGACTCCGACCCGCCTGTCATTGTCAACCCCAAGAAATCAAGTAAACTTAATAAGTACTTTGATGCTCCTTCCTTTGTGGAAGTGTTTCCTGTTCCAGACCGTGCTATGGAGATTATTGCGCAGGAATGGGAGAGACCGGGAATACCGTTTTCTCAGTCTCCTGTTTTTAAAAAGATGTTTCCTGTCGCTGACTCCATCAAAGATTCATGGCGCACAGTGCCTAAAGTAGAAGGGGCTATTTCTACTCTGGCTAAGAGAACTACTATTCCTATAGAGGATAGCTGCTCTTTTAAAGATCCTATGGACAAAAAGCTGGAGGCTTATTTGAAGAAGATGTATATTCATCAAGGCCTTCAGTGGCAACTGGCAGTTTGTATGGCCACAGTGTCCAATGGGGCATCTTATTGGTTCGACTCTCTGTCTGAGTCTCTGCAAGTTGAGACTCCTTTGGAGGAAATCCAAGATAGGATTAAGGCTCTCAAGCTAGCCAATTCCTTTATTTCTGATGCCACCATGCAAGTTATTAAAGGGACATGAAACCCAACATTTTTCTTTCATGATTCAGATAGAGAATGCAATTTTTTATTATTTTTATTATTTTATTTACAACCAGCAGTATATAGAAACAAAATCTAAGTCCACATCTTGCGCCACGCAGGGCCCGATGTCATTTCAGAGTAACATGGCATACAGCAGACAAAATAATACAAGAGAACAAAAAACTGTATGATAATATTAATATTATCAATGTTTAACAAAGTTGTGCCATTAGCTCAGAGGTAAATTATATATATTGCTGGGGATTTTAAGCTTATTTTCTTAGACATTGAGGCAACCAGGTTAAAACAAAACAAACAAAAAAAAAGGGGGGGGGGGAGTTTTTAGGGTAATTAGTCATTTTTCTTTCATGATTCAGATAGAGAATGCAATTTTAAACAACTTTCCAATTTACTTCTATTTTTTTATTTGCTTCCTTCTCTTGTTATCCTTTGCTGAAATGTTTATCTAGGTAAGCTCAGGAGCAGCAAAGAACCTTGGTTCTAGCTGCTGATTGGTGGCTGCATATATATATATATATATATATATATATATATATATATAACGATTGTGATTGGCTCACCAATGTGATCAGTTGGAAACCAGTAATGCATTGTTGCTCCTTCAACAAATTATACCGAAAGAATGAAACAAAGTAGATAGAGAATCATTTTAAACAATTTTATAATTTACTTCTATCTGAATAATGAAAGAAAATATTTGGGTTTAATGCCCCTTTTAAGCTAAGAGCCAAGATATCTGGCTTCGCTGTGCTAGCTCGCAGGTCTTTGTGGCTGAAATCATGGTCAGCAGATGTTACCTCTAAGTCCAAGCATTTAGCACTTCCTTACAAAGTTAAGACCTTGTTTGGCCCTGGCTTGGCAGAAATAATCTGACATTACTGGTGGAAAAGGTTTTTTTCTGCCACAAGACAAGAAAAATAGATCTAAATGACGTTAAAGTAATTTTCGTTACTTTCGTAACCCCAAAGGAAAGTCTTCCACTTCCAAGCAGGAACAATCCAAGTCTTCTTGGAAACCCGATCAGTCTTAGAACAAGGGGAAGCAATCTAAGAATCCCGCAGCTGAGTCTAAGTCAGCATGAAAGGGTTGCCCCCGGTCTGGGACCAGATCAAGTGGGGGGCAGACTTTCTCTGTTTTATCCAGCTTGGGAATGAGATGTCCCAGATTATTGGGCTGTGGACATAGTGTCTCAGGGTTACAAAATAGAATTTAAGACTTTTCCTCCCAGGGGCAAGTTTCTTCTATCAAGATTATCTGCAGACCAGATAAAAAGAGAGGCATTCTTGAATTGTGTTCAGGACCTTTCTTCCCTGGGAGTGATAGTTCCAGTTCCCGAAAGGGAACAGGGTCTGGGAATCTATTCCAATCTGTTTGTGGTTCCGAAAAAAGAGGGAACTTTTCGTCCTATTTTAGACCTAAAGTGTCTAAACAAGTTTCTCAGGGTACCATTCTTCAAAATGGAGACCATTCGGTCCATTCTTCCCTTGGTACAAGAGGGTCAGTTCATGATGACCATAGACCTGATGGATGTGTATCTTCATGTTCCCATTCACAGGGATCATCACAAGTACCTGAGATTCGCCTTTCTAGACAAATGCATTCAGTTTATGGCTTTTCCGTTTGGCCTTGCCACAGCTCCCAGAATATTTTCAAAGATTCTGAGGGCTCTCTTGGCAGTGATCAGGGCCATCTTTTCAATAAGCAATCTCTCATACAGAGATCTTGTTGTCTTTTCTACGTTCCCACGGATGGAAAGTGAATCTGGAAGAGTTCCCTTGTTCCAGCTACAAGGGTGGTTTTCTTAGGGACCATATTAGATTCCCTATCTATGAAAAAATTTCTGACAGAGGTCAGAAAATCTAAGATTCTTGCCTCTCTCTGCAGCCTACTGTTCAGCCTTCAGTGGCTCAATGTATGGAGGTAATTGGTCTGATGGTTGCTTCCATGGACATCATTCCCTTTGCTAGATTCCATTTTAGAGCTCTACAGTTATGCATGCTCAGACAATGGAGCGGGGACCATTCGGATCTGTCTCAGAGGATAGATCTAGATCAGTTGATGAGAGACTCTCTCCCGTGGTGGTGTTCTCAGGAGCATCTGTCTTGAGGCACATGCTTCCGGAGACCTTCCTTGGGTTATTGTAACCACAGACGCCAGCCTGCTGAGATGGGGAGCAGTATGGGACTCGTTAAAAGTGCAGGGTCTATGGACTCGGGAGGAGTCTGCTCTCCTCATAAATATTTTGGAGTTGAGAATGATTTTACAATTCTCTGATAGCGTGGCCTAAGTTGTCCTTAGCCCGGTTTATCAGGTTCCAGTTGGCAAATATCACCTCAGTGGCTTACATCAACCACCAGGGAGGAACTCAGAGTTCCTTAGCCATGAAGGAGGTGGCTCAGATTATTCAGTGGGCCGAAGCCCACAATTCACAGTTCAAATATAGGGTAAGCCTATTTTCAATTGAGTTCATATTTATATTAGCGTGATATATTTATATATTAAATATATATTAATTTGATTTTTGTTTTCACAGGTATTGTAACTATTGGATCCCATTGGATTTATTTTCTGATTTTTTATTTTTTTATTTTTTTTTATTTTGATTATTATTTTTTATTTTTGCTTTTTTGGATATTCCATCTCACACACAGGATTATAATTGGATTCACAAGGACACAGGATGTGTTTCACAGGACATTTGATAAGGATTTCATCACATATTAAGATTTTCCTATATTATTTGGGACTTTCAGAAATGTATAGTTTATATGTTTTAGCCCTCCCCTCCTTCCTGAGGGGCACTTACACTATTGTTTTTAACCGTTTCATTGTTATATGTACATAGGGTACCCTAGTTTATGTGAATGTAATAAATGTTTTTTAATATCTTTTTGATTTTATTTGATACTTTAGCCTACAGTTGGCGCTCCTTTTTTCTATTAACGAAGCCCACAATTGTTGTCTATCTGCCATCCACATTCCAGGGGTGGACAACTGGGAAGCAGACTTTCTGAGCAGACAGACTTTTCATCCCGGGGAGTGGGCTAACCATCCGGTGGTGTTCTCCAGGTTAACCCTCAAATGGGGGATGCCGGAGTTGGATCTGATAGCGTCTCGACAGAACACCAAGCTTATGAGATACGGTTTAAGGTCAAGAGATCCTCAGGCTGCCTTGATAGATGCTCTGGCGTTCCCTTGGGTTTTTCTGTCTAGCATACCTGTTTCCTCCGTTTGCTCTCAGGAAAAAGCATCAGTAATTCTAATAGCTCCTTCGTGGCCTCGCAGGACCTAGTATGAAGACCTAGTGAAGATGTCATCTCTTCCACCTTGGAGGCTGTCTCTGAGGAAGGACCTTCTAACTCAGGGTCTATTCCTAGGATTTTGTCTTTTCTCCAGAAGGTCTGGAGAAAGGTTTGTCAGACAGTTCTCTGAAGGGTGAGATTTCTGCATTATCTGTTTTGTTATATAAGCGTCTGGCAGATGTGCCAGAAGTTCAATCCATTTGTCAGGCCCTGGTCAGAATCAGGCCTGTCTTTAAGTCTGTTGCTCCTCCTTGGAGCCTTAACTTAGTTCTTAAGGTTTTGCAACAGGCTCTGTTTGAGCCTTTACATTCCATAGATATTAAGTTGTTATCTTGGAAGGTTGTGTTTCTTATTGCTATTTCTTCTGCTCGGAGGGTCTCGGAGCTCTCATCCCTGCAATGTGATTAGACTTATATTATCTTTCATGCTGATAAGGCAGTTCTTCGTACTAAGTTGGGTTTTCTTCCTAAAGTGGTTTCTCGTAGAAATATTAACCAGGAAATCGTTGTTCCTTCTCTATGTCCTAATCCTTCTTCTAATAAGGAATGTTTGTTGCACAACTTGGATGTTGTGGGTGCTCTAAAATTCTACCTACAGGCAACTAAGGATTTTCTTCAGTCTTCTGCCCTGTTTGTTTGTTTCTCTGGAAAGCGTAAAGGTCAGAAAGCTACTTCTCTTTCTCTCTGGTTAAAAAGTATGATTCGTTTTGCTTATGAGGCTGCTGGACAGCAGCCTCCTGAGAGAATAACAGCTCATTCCACTAGGGCTGTTTCGTCTTCTTGGGCTTTCAAAAATGAAGCTTCTGTGGAACAGATTTGCAAGGCTTCAACTTGGTCCTCTCTGCATACTTTTTACAAATTTGATACTTTTGCCTCGGCTGAGGCTTCTTTTGGGAGACCGGTTTTTCAAGCAGTGGTGCCTTCTGTTTAGGTCTGCCTGTCTTGTTTTCCCTCCCTAGTCATCTGTGTCCTGTATCTTGGGTATTGGGTCCAAACAGTAATTGATGACGTCGTGGACTCACCATATCTTAGGAAAGAAAACAAAATGTATGCTTACCTGATAAATGCCTTTCTTTCTGGATATGGTGAGTCCACGACCCCACCCTTAAATTTAAGACAGTTATTTTCGACTAAACATCAGGCACCTCTACACCTTTGTGTTATTCCTTGTTTCCATTTTCCTTCGGTCGAATGACTGGGGATTGTGGGTAGGGGAGTGATACTTAACAGCTTTGCTGTGGTGTTCTTTGTCTCCTCCTGCTGGCCAGGATTGATATTCCAACAGTAATTGATGACATCGTGGACTCACCATATCCGGAAAGAAAGAAATTTATCAGGTAAGCATAAATTTTGTTTTTAAAATATGCAGCCCTACTAGGGACATGGAAGTGATGCATGAAAGTCACTTTAATGTCTAATTTATATAAATCTTAATCATAGCCCTATGAAAAATATTTTCATCACAATGTAATCCCCACATATAAGCAATTGTTGGATATTCTGTGATGTGAGAAATCAAATTACTTACATAACTGAAGCGTATGTGCAACTTCACAATTTACTATTTTTATGCATTGCTAATATTTTACAGATCACATAAAGCTAAATTTTAGCAAATTGTTTTATTATAAAACTGCATGCATTTACATTAAAGACTGTATCTATTTTTAGTAGGGGGTTTTAAACTCTTTGGGTGAAAGACATGTTATTGGAGCATTGTTGTAAATGTACAACATTTTCATAGTGAAGATTGCATTACATGTGTAAATGCTTTCTGCTGGCTGTTGGAACTCTCAGATATATTTACAGATGGGGATTCTAGCTGTAGCTAGTAAATAAGTATTACATTGGAGCTTTTTGTTTGTATTTGCAGGCGGGTGATCTTATATTGGCAGTGGAATCAGTAGATAGTGAATGGATGAGCGGAGAACTTAAAGGACGACGTGGAATATTTCCAAAGAACTTTGTCCAGGAATGTTAGCATTATGCAAATGATGCTTGATTTGGGAGCCTTTTATTTTCCCATTCAAATGTACATTGCGCCCCTCGTGAAATGGGCTATCACCTTTGGTGCCAACTGAATTTTTTTTATATCTTAGGTATATTGTGTGATGATATTGCACTATCTTTTTTTTTTCTCTCTAAAATTAAATATTTGTTAATGGCTAAGTATGCTAAGTTTACATGCTTGTTCTATATGTGTATTCTAGTCCAAATAGAGATGTTTAATATATAATATTGGCCATGTAGCATTGTGAAGGGCTTATTGCCAAGTAATTGGTACTCTAAATGACAGTGTGACTGAGCCTCAACTCAAATTTATTCAGACTCTGTCTTTAAAAGTAAAGATTAGCCTTTCCTCCTGCATTGGATATGCCACAAAGTTACCAACATGTGGGATTTTCTTGTCTAGACAAGCAATGAAAGGTAAAAGGGAAGTTTTTACAAGGGTGGTTGATTCATGTCCTTGACTTTCAAGAGAGGTGGTAAGGACAAATAAGTCAATCAAGATTGCTTTAGAAGGGCATAAGGCTATTCAAATAATTATTTAATCCTCCACTTAAGAACAAAATATCGTGAGATGGGCCTTATAGATCTATCAAAATCTGTTTCCATCTAACAATGCATATAAGGGTTGGTTGCAGTTGTCTGAGATTTCTTTTGTTAAAGGTATTTTACTGTAAGTCCATTTTATATAGAAACAATATTATGACCAGTGGGGATCTGTTGCACTACAAAATCACTGGCTGCTGCAATTGCACAAAACAATGAGGTAAATAAAAAAGCAATGAAGATTAAAATCATATCAGTGTAACCCCCTAAAATTAATAATGTAACTATAATTTCTAGAAATGATTAAAGAAAACTGCAGAAATATTTAACTACTAAAATAAATGGAAAGAAGGAAAAATCTCTTTTCAGCAGTAAATATCGTTTTTAAATAAAAGTGTAAAATCTCAGAATATTGCTCTCAGCATTATAGAAAAATGGAACAATCTTTTTTTTTTCTGTACATTGTAACTGTATCAAATGTTGTTTTCCTTTATACAGATCAAGGTTGTCTTTTATGAATGTTTTATTATTTTATTTTTTATAATGTATCTGCATACTGCAGTTTTTACACCTAACAGGAAGCCTCGCAACAGCTATGTACACTGCTGACTTCAGTAACCACAAGATGCCTATAGACTTACATTTAGTAATCATTTCTTCAAATATTAATTTATTTCACTGTATTTTATATATTCAGGTCATGGGCTAGATTGAGTGGCACGCAAGCCTTTAAGGGTTTTTTGTGGCTCTTTGTGAATGTCAGAAATTGCATGTGTATTACGAGTTAAAAGTAAACACGTTAGCTTGAGTGCAATCAAATTTAACGCATGTCGGGTTAGTGCGACTTCGGAGTTCCAGTTAACTGTTACGAGAGACAAAAAAGTTGTACAAAACACATCAAATATACACATAAACATAGTTAGTCTTATTAACACTGTCTGATGATTTTTTTTTTTTTTTTTTAAAGTGCATTCAAAAGTTATATGGGCTTAAAGAGGTCTAAGGTGTTAGAAAAAAAAAAGGCTGCAAACGGCTTTAACATAGAGATACATACATACATACATACATACATACATACATACACACACATGTCTAAATATGTGTATGTATGAATATATATGTGTGTGTACATATGTATTTAAAAATGTGTCTTACTGTATATGTACTGTACATATTGAACACTCCAATGTTCTTCATTTACAGGATAATGTCCTTTTTTATTGTAAATACATATTTGTGTATATATATATATATATATATATATAAATAATAAGAAATAATATATATATATATATATATATATATATATATATATATATACATATACATACATACATACATACACACACATCTTTTTACCTAGATATATAGGTATAGATATCTATTTTACTTGAACTGTATCAGATATATACTTTATTAAATATCTATTTCTATATATATATATATATTTTCTATGTGAAGAACAAAGGAATGTAAGATGTGTCAAATACCTGAAAAATCATTTTTTTTTCAATATTTAATCATGTGTACTGTAAATATTTCTCATTCCAATGTTCTTCACATAGGGGAATATATATATATATATATATATACTCACACATACACACAGTGTGTGTGTGTGTGTATATTTGTATGTATATATATATATATATATATATATATATATATATATATATATATATATATATATATATATATATGTGTGTGTGTGTGTGTATATATATATATATATGTGTATATATATATATATATATATATATATATATATTTATACTGTATATACGTGTGTATATATATATATATATATATATATATATATATATATATATACACAAAAATTGGATTTCTATGTACTGTAGAAATATTTATTTAAGAACAAATATTCTTCTATATGAAGAACAATGAAATGTGAAATATTAAGTCATGTTGGGTTTAGAGTCATTGAATATACGCGGTAGGGTTAGCAGGCAAGTATGGGTGTTTTTTTTCCAGTTTAACTTGGTTGCGAAATATTTTTGCGCTTGTCGTGTTTACACTTACCCGTAAACTTTTTACTTTCAACTTGTAATACGAGCGTAACCCGATGTGCACAAAAAGCCTCCGTCTAGAGTAGTTTAAGCTCGAGCGGGAGCACTAAATTGTACTCCACTTTAATCTAGCACCATAGGAGATAATAGGTGGTTAGTAAGACTCGCAGTACCTTTAGCAACTCATTTGGGAGGTACTGACATTATGATCATACAAAAAAAAATGTAGCTATCCAGCTTGCATAACGTTTTTATTGTAATGGATAGAAATTGCATATGCAGCTTTATAATGGCTATGAAAATTATTATTTTACTGATCTGCAATGTGTGGAAGGAAGTTAACATTTGCAAAATCGTTTTGGGGAAGGAAAAAGGTCGCTAGTATGAAAATAAATATGGCTTACAACAAACAGAAGTATTCTATGTGCATAAAATCTTTTTAGCATCTGTAACAAAGAAACACAATGCACTTTAAGCAATCTGATTTTTTGCTTTTTTATTATGAATCTATTAATGTATTGAGAATCTAAAATAATTTAGATATAGTCCAATACCTGTATTAAATCTCACACATTGTTAAAGGGACAGTCAACTTGTTTTCTTCTTTGTTTTATTTGAAAGAGAACATTTAAAAATATTACGGGTTGTAGGGTTTTTTGTTTTTTTTTGTCTCTGCATAAAATGATCAGAGCTCTGTTCCTGCCCACAAGCAGAACTACTGTAGTATTGAATTTATCACCCACTGAGCAATCTATCGTCCAGTATGCAATCTAAATTAAACAGCTTTAATTTAACAATTAAATCTTAAAACATGTTTTATTCAATTAGAGTTTTTATATCCATGAGTTTAATGTCCCTATATTTTTTTGTGTGTGTTTAGAAATGTTCTAGTCAGTTTTATTTTTTCATGTTGTACTGGAGTTGGTTATGGTTACAAGCTATACTATAAAATCAGGGTTTGCAACAACTAGTTGACCTATTTTTAGTTTAGATAAAGGAGGTTGGCACAATTTCTCCAAATATTAATTAGTCTCAGCCAAAAGGTGTATTCATCAGCTGACTAATTTGTAGCAGCCAATCGGTTTACACTTGATATAATTGTGAAGTGGTTGACTTTTGGTTATAAAACGCGACATTTAAATATTAAAAATACATTTAAAATAGCTAGTTTTCTCACACTGCACCCATTTTTATAGATAATACAGCGACTTCTATGACAAAAATAAAATGACTGGCCCTCTGTGATCTCTTCTTATCAAGCCAAGGAGAAATAAAAACTTTGACGTACAGAGGAGCGTTCTTGTGTTGAACAGCATTGTACAATCGTGTCTGATTGTGTCTTTCTCAAAGTTTGTAAACTAATTTCTACATTTGTTTTGTACATTGTATCATGATTTGTATATATGTTTATTTGGATATTTTGTTGTATTACTGAAAATGTCACATTGCTTGTGGCACCAGAGGGGTTGGTTTACAGGTGAATGGTTTCTATTGTTTTATGAAGGCCGGGAAAAAAGAAAATGATTTTTACAGACATTTTGTTTTTCTCAATTTGTAATGTATAAAATTGTCAACAAATGTATCGTCTACTAAATTTGTTAAGTAACCTACATGAAAGTGTAACATTTTTAAATATAACCTAAAATGAAATGCTTCTAAAAAATAAGAATATAACATTTAAAAAAAAATAATTCACTTTATCATGGTAGAAAAACAGATCCCAAACCCCCTGATGGGAAAGTGCGCAAGTACTTTGTAGCATGCTCCCATCTAGAAATGTGCACTTGGGTGTCTCGATTAACAACGAATGCTGAATATGGCCGCCTCAAGCGGCATTCAGCGCTTTTCAGAGCTGGATTTCTTCTTGTGAAAGTGCAACTCACAAAGATCTGGATTTGCACAGATCTTTGTGTGTTGCACTTTCATAAGAATAATTCTGGCTCTTAAAAGAGCCAAATGCTGCTGGCGGCGGCCATATTCAGCATCCGTTAGTAAACTAAACACCTCAACGCACATGTCTACTCCCAACTTACAATATGGCTTGGGCACTCTTGACTCCTACATCCCAGAGACTATTGTAGAAAGAAACAAAGTGGTCTTCAGGGCTGGACTGGGAATAAAAAGCAGCCCTTGAAAATTTGGAGACCAGCCCTATTTTCTGTACACTCAGTATAATGCGCACAGCCCATTTTTCTCAAAGGGGATTACTGGAATACTCCTTCCCTCAATAATTTGTTTCAGAATTATATTATATTAGTTTGTATTTAAAAAATACTCTAAAGCCCAATTACAACCATTAATCACCCCATTAAATTATAGCTTTCCAGACCCAATTTCTGCAGCCCACTGGGAAATCTCCTGGTACCCTTGTAGGCCATTTCAGCCTTGGTGGTCCTAGGGACGTTAAAGTAAAAGTTTATAATTTTGTTAATGTCTTTTTGATTAATGTTTTAAAGATTGTACATTGTCATACAAAATTCACTTAGTAGGGTCCTTGGTTTTACTCTCACAAGGCCAACTTTTACATGTTAAAAGAATAACAACTTCTATATTTAATTGGTGGATTTAAACAAATCCATATCTATAAACAGATGTAGGCACATGGATTAAAACCAGCTGCTTGTTGAAAAAAAACATTATTTATGTAAGAGCTTACAGGATAAATTAATTTATTTAATGGTGGCGAGAGTCCACAAGCTTGTTACTAGTGGGATATACATTCCTACTAGGAGGGGGCAAAGTTTCCTAAACTTCAAATGCCTATAAATACACCTCCCACTTCACTCATACCTCAGTTTAACGTTTAGCCATGTTAGTAAGTTATATAAGGAGCAAAAGCATAATAAAAAGGAACAGGATAAATGTGCTTTATACAAAAAAATCATAACCCCAAAAAAAATTGGTGGGTCTCGTGGACTCTCGCCACCATGAAAGAAATATATAGGTGGCGAGAGTTCACAAGCTTGTTACTGATGGGATAGAATACCCAAGATGTGAAAGTCCATGAGTAACAATAGAGGGAGGGATCAAATAAAAATGGCTATTTCCGCTGAGAAATTAAATCCAGATTTCTTTAAAAATAAAAATAAAAAAAATAATAGGCACTAAAATCAAACTGAGACAGCTGCCTGAAGAACCTTTCTACCAAAAATGGTAAAATTTAGTAAAGGTATGCAAAGAAGACCAAGTGGCTGCTTTGCAGATTTGATCAACTAAAGCTTCATTCTTGAAAGCCCAAGATGTGGCAACTGAGCTGTTATTCTCTGAGGCGAAGACTGGCCCGCCTCCAAATAAGCTTTGTGAATCAGAAGTTTTAACCAAGATGCCAAAGAAATGCCAGAGGCTTTCTGACCTTTTCTAGAACCAAAAAAAAAATACAAATAGAGTAGAAGTCTTTCTGAAATCTTTAGTAGTATCAACATGATATTTCAAAGCTCTTGCCACATCCAAAGAATGTAAATGTAACGGCACCCCCACGCATAAAAGGGTTAAACCGCCGTTTAGTAGATCTTCCCTTTCAGAGGCACAGCATACAGTAAATTTCCCCTCTCCCTCCCCCCAAGCATGAGTCAAAGCTCCATGGTGAGGGCCAAACAGATATCAGCAAGAGCTGTGGGTTTATTGTTCTTATATACACATTCTTACACATTAGTACCACCCACAGGGTTTTGTAAAACAACCAATAAACACATACAATACTCTCAGACACTCCCACACAAAACCATCCCCTCTGCCTGATGCAATTACCTACACAATGGTTGATGCAGTTACCTTACACAATGGTTGATGCAGTTACCTTACACAATGGTTGATGCAGTTACCTTACACAATGGTTGATGTAATTATCACAGGCAGAGAATTACAGTTCCCTTTGTGACCAAATGAAGCATGGCTTTTCTGCCCAAAACCAGTTCCACAAAGTCTTCTATCCTGGAGATAATTGGGAAGTAATACAATTATCTCCAAGGACAGAGGCAAAACTCCATTGAACACATGGTAGCAAAAGACAATAATATACATAAAAATATATAACTGTTCAGCTATTGCATAAAACAGGTACATTCAACAAATCCCCAGATAGCCTAGATCTGAGTGCACATTACTGAATGGCGCTCAGGTCACACACATACAGTTCAATTGCCATGGAGCCAAAGTCTTTCACAATCAAGCGTTTCAACAGAGGGCCATAGTCTAAAGGCAGCAGGCGGGCAACCAGGCTCCTCCAATGCACAGTGGCGAGATTGGTCTCGTCACATCTTTCCCCTTTTCCAAACAGACTAACAGGGTATCTGACCTCCTGCCGGTCAGTGCCCTGGTTAGTCCAGCAACCCACTCACAAAACACAATCAGCAGTACAGCCCACTCACGATAAATGGTCACTACACCTGGGTAGAGGAGAAACTTGTCCATGTCAAGGTGCCTCACCACGGCTGTGTGGGGGACTGGTACGCTGAATTGGTGGGTTGCGAGGTGGGCAGAGACCAGCTGTACTCTGCCCTGGTGCCAGCACTACCACGGAAGTAGCCTGGTGAGAGCCTGGCTGCTGGAGGGGGAGACCGATCGTCTCCCCTTTGGACAAAGCACCATGCTGCTGTGGGAGGAGACTGACTGTCTCCCCTTTGGACAAAGCACCATGCTGCTGTGGGGGGAGACCAACTCTCTCCCCTTTGGCTAAACGGCCCTGTTGCTGGGGGACAGGACCGACTGTCCCTACCCCCCCCCCGTGCTGTAAGTGCAGAGACCACGGTCTCATCTGCACGGTTGTGGGGCTTACTGTCTCCACCTGGTGCGTTAAGCTGCTGCTGGGGAGAGGGGGTAACAAGCTCCTCTCCCATACGTACTTCCAGCCACTGGGGAATGGAGACTGGGCTCCCTATCCCCTGCATCTCACTCTGCTGATGGGGGGCAGAACCAACTGTCTCTGCCCCCTGTAACTCAGCCTGCCGCTGGGGAATGGAGTCTGGGCTCCCAATCCCCTGCATCTCACTCTGCTGATGGGGGCAGAACCAACTGTCTCTGCCCCCTGTAACTCAGCCTGCCGCTGGGGAATGGAGTCTGGGCTCCCAATCCCCTGCATCTCACTCTGCTGAAGGGGGGCAGAACCAACTGTCTCTGCCCCCTGTAACTCAGTCTGCCGCTGGGGAATGGAGTCTGGGCTCCCAATTCCCTGCATATCACTCTGCTGCTGGGGGACAGGACCAACTGTCTCTGCCCCCTGTAACTCAGCCTGCCGCTGGGGGATGGAGTCTGGGCTCCCAATTCCCTGCATATCACTCTGCTGCTGGGGGACAGGACCAACTGTCTCTGCCCCCTGTAACTCAGCCTGCTGCTGGGGGAATGGAGTCTGGGCTCCCAATTCCCTGCAGGACCGGTGGAGAGACACTCCCACACAAAACCATCCCCTCTGCCTGATGCAATTACCTACACAATGGTTGATGCAGTTACCTTACACAATGGTTGATGCAGTTACCTTACACAATGGTTGATGCAGTTACCTTACACAATGGTTGATGCAGTTACCTTACACAATGGTTGATGTAATTATCACAGGCAGAGAATTACAGTTCCCTTTGTGACCAAATGAAGCATGGCTTTTCTGCCCAAAACCAGTTCCACAAAGTCTTCTATCCTGGAGATAATTGGGAAGTAATGCAATTATCACCAAGGACAGAGGCAAAACTCCATTGAACACATGGTAGCAAAAGACAATAATATACATAAAAATATATAACTGTGCAGCTATTGCATAAAACAGGTACATTATTATTGAATGGCGCTCAGGTCACACACATACAGTTCAATTGCCATGGAGCCAAAGTCTTTCACATAGTCTTTCGTTTATACGAATGGGCTCCATGGCATAGCTATCTGGGCTATTACTGTTCAAATAGGGCAAGCACCGAATGACCCGGCCTTCGTTTCCCTGCAGGAGAAAATCAAGTGTTTCAACAGGGGGCCATAGTCTAAAGGCAGCAGGCGTGCAACCAGGCTCCTCCAATGCACAGTGGCGAGATTGGTCTCGTCACAGTAAAGATCTTCCAAGAGTATTCTTAGGATTAGTACATGACGAAGGAACAAAATTCACTAGGTTTAGGAAAATGTTGCAAAACCCTTTTAGGTTTA
Source organism: Bombina bombina (assembly GCF_027579735.1). NCBI lineage: Eukaryota > Metazoa > Chordata > Amphibia > Anura > Bombinatoridae > Bombina > Bombina bombina. Next base: position 76,351 of record NW_026511850.1, read on the forward strand.
TTTGAAGACGGAATAGCAGTCATTGCCTTCTCTATAGCTGCAGCAATAAAATATTTAATTTCTGCAGGAATGCTTTGTACATTAGACTGAAATGGAATAACAGTGGGTGCATTTGTACTCATAGATATATTATCAGCATTTAATACATTGTCAAAACAAGAGCCACATAATTGAGCTAAAGAATTTAGATCAGCTTTTTTTTTTACAACAAACACACTTAGCTTTGGCAGAAACATGTCCAGGAAGCTCAAATCATATGGTAACATCTGAGGCAGGTTCAGTTTGAGACATAATTGCAAAAAACAAAAATAGAATAAAATAAATAAATTAAATCTGCAAATTTATATCCATGCTCCTATATAACAGGCTTGAGCGAATTGGAAACAGAATGAATAATTATTAAAAAAAAGTAACTGATCTATAAATAAATCAAAATAAATGCTGCACAAAAGCTCTAAGCGTCTGAGAGCACTGAATGAGCTGGGAAAATGAGGCGGGAAATTTTGGTACCAAAATAACGGCGCAAAATGATGATGCGTCATGCATGGTGTAAATAGCATCATCACGTGCATTAGCGTGCAAATTTTGATATTTCTATCTTTCTAAGACAGGTAAGAAATTGGATTGCTGTGCAATGAAAAAAATTTTTTTTTTTTACCCAAAATAAAGCTTTAATGGAATAGATGAAATGTGATTATGAGAGACTAAATTCAAAACATATGTAGCATCCTGCAAATTAATAACATAAATTAATAGCTCCCAAAACAAACCTGTATGCTTCATAGACTCCACCAACCTTGACAAATATTTAGCCACTAATTAAAGACGCTAAAAAAGAGCACTGAAATACTGACTCAAGGCATGTATACAAACTTATACTTAAAAGTGCCCAATCCATAGCTGAGCGTGTCTCACAAAAAAGGTATATACTTACCTTGTACCCATCCACATATAACAGACAGCCAAACCAGTACTGAAACATATCAGCAGAAGTAATGGTACAAGACTATAATGTAGATCTATAAAGGGAGGCAGCAGATAAATCCCTGCGACTGATTTACAGAGAGCCTTATGAATAGATCTCCCATATATGAAACCATGGTATAATCAGGCAAATACTTCCTTCACATCCCTCAGACAAACACTGTGCTTAGAGAGGAACTGGGCTTCAGTATGCTTATACGCGCCTTTCACTGAAGAAATGAAGCACATTGTGCTCCACCCCCTCCTAAGGAGGCAACGTTTTTAAAACTGAGGTATGAGTGAGGTGGGAGGTGTATTTATAGGCATTTGAGGTTTGGGAAACTTTACCCCCTCCTGGTAGGAATGTATATTCCATTAGTAACAAGCTTGTGGACTCTTGCCGCCTATATGAAAGAAAAGGAAATATTCTAATAATCTGAGAACGATTTTATGGTCAGCTATAACAATTAATAAGTAGTACTTCATTTTTCACCATTTTCAAATAATGAGATAACTGTTGAGATTCAGGTTATTGCGATTCATAGTCAAATTAGCAGCACTTGTCGACTTATTTTTGCGACATCAATCCAGTGTAAAAGAAAATACTACAGAGTTTATTCTTTTGATTGGTAAGAACCTCCTGCTTTCAGCTATTGAGAATCACATTAAAAGTACATATGGAAAACTTTGAACTTTTTTTTCATGTTACAATTAACTTATGGTACAATTCTTACTATACTATAGTAAAATGTGTACTATATATAGCACAATCATCATCTATTTGCTCAACATGTGGCCCTAGGTTGTGTTAGAAGCAATACAGTATAAAGATGTGACTTCTGACAGCTAATTATAATAGGGGGGACAGAAGTTTTTTTATATCTATATTAAAAGGTATAGTTTTATTTAAAATTAACACCATCTGCTAACACTTCCCTTAGAATGTACAACGAGTAAATAAGTGGCTGCAGAGGAAACAACAACTATCTTATTTGATCATTTGCCTTTTAAAAAAAAAAAATGTTTTATTAGATTTTCAAAAAGATATAACAAGAACAGCATTGGTGTCTATAGAGTTAAAGGGACAGTCAAAATTAACCTTCCATGATTCAAATAAAGCATGCAATTTTTTTTTTATTATTTATATTTTATACCAACAATGTGCCATAAACATTAGAAAACGCAAAAATGAGGGGGGGGGGAAAGAAAGTACAATATTGTCGACTAGCAAGGCACTAAGAATATACGTTTACATCAATGCTTACATCAACATTGCATTTTTACAGAACTGATAAATAAAACTGAACTTTCTTCCATCCGAGATTTTTCGGCACAATGTCAGGAGTTTTATAATTAATAGTAGGCTTCCGGAAAAACCGGTAGCTCATCTTGGAAAAGAATAAATGTTTGGGATATTAAACCTATTAATTTACCTCTATATTGCTGTGAAAAAATAATTGAAAGCTACAAAGTAAATAACCTATTGAATAATCTAGATTCCTCGCCTGTCCTATACCACTAAGATCAAGATAAGGACTAGCCCTAATCAACTGATTATATTGGAGCTGAAGTTCCAAACTATAGAGTTCGTCAGGGTTCCTCAGTCTTGAAGACTCCTATATGATCTACCTCCCCCAGAGAGAGAGCAGGGAAGAGGAAAAGAAAGAAAGAAAAAAAAATTACCCCCCTACCAAATACCCAACATAACCATTTCTGAATGGAAAGATCAGATGGTCAATTTCTCTGGGTGGGAATATTTTGATAAAATTAGACCATTTTTATAAAAAGAAAAAAATTTCCCTATCAGAGTTTAAATCCGTAGCTAATTGCTCAATTATGTATTGTTTTTTGAGGTAATTTTTTACTTCCGTAACCATTGGAGGGAGGTTACTCTTCCATTTCTTGAAAATTAAATTTCTGACAGCAAGAATAAGAGTTTATTATCTTAGACTCCTTTTAAGGTAAATTCTTGTCCACCAGAAAAATTATTTCTTTCAAGGTGAGTGTAATAGGGGTTAGGTTAAATACTTTGAGTAACCAAAATTCTATTTTATTCCAAAACTGCAGTATTTTGAGACATGTCCAAATCATAGGTAATACATTTGCGTCAAGAAGACTACATTTTAGACACTTATTGAAGTTCTTGTTATGCCACCTGTAACCTTTTTCAGGAGTATAAGTATGATATATTAATTTTATATGGGACTCTCTCCAGGTCTCAGCAATTGTGGCGCGATAAAGAAAAGATATAGAGCGGGCTACCTGGAGTTTCTGGTCAATAACATCAGCGATGAGATTTGTCCATTTTTGGGCTATATATTCTAAGTTAGATCCTCCCTTATATGAGGCCAAATAAAGATACCATGTAGAGATAGATAGAAGACCCGATTTGGCCAAAACTGGCCAGTTATCTAATTTATCCCAAGACCATTTCCAGGAAAATTTGTTGATTAGCTGCTGGACATAATGTTTAGCTTGCAAATATGCGAAGAAATTGCAGTTACTTAAGTCAAATTTTTGTTTCAATTCTTCAAAGGATTTGATATTTTCTGCTACTGAGTTTACAAATTGTGATACAAAATATAGACCTTTCCTGTGCCAATTCTGCAATACTAAGGATTGTATACCTTCTTGGTAATCTGGGTTACCTAAGAAAGTTTGAAATCTGGGGATATTAGTATCTAAATCGACACGTGTTCCAATTTTGTTCCATGCCTGAATGATTGTATAGATCGATTTATATGATTTCACCTGTTTAGGGATTGAGTTGGACGATAAGTAGATCAAGGAAATAGGAGAAAACGGATAGATCATGTTAGATTCTAATCTAATATCTGTGAAATGATCTAAGTCCGTGATCCAGTCGACCACAATGCGACCAAGGAAGACTAAGTTATAAAGATGCAGATCAGGAAAAGCAAAGACAGCAAATTGTTTAGGAAGCGATAGTTTATGAAGAGATAATCTGGGTTTCTTAGACTGCCATATAAATCGGCGAACTGCAATGTTGAACTTCTTGATGTCATACGTTTTCAGAAAAACAGGGAGATTTTGTAATACATATAGAATTTTGGGCAAAAGCACCATTTTAAATAGTGCAATGCGCCCTGATAAAGAGAGAGAGAGATTTTGCCAGTTCCTCATATGTGTGATATTTTGAAGAAAATTGGGGGAATATTTAAAGAATACCAGTCTTGAGGGTCAGCAGAAACATTAATCCCTAGGTATTTGAACGAATTTGTAACTGTTTTAAAAGGAATTTCTATAAGAGAGTTTTCTGTTTTTCTCAGCCAGAGTAACTCAGACTTCAGACTATTCACTTTATAGCCTGAGAATTGACTAAATAGCTCAACTATTCTCATAAGCTTTGGGATATTTGAAGAAGTGTTTTTTATATATATATATATATATATATATATATATATATATATATCATCCGCATAAAGGGCCAGCTTTACCTAATTTTTCTGGATTTTTATACCTTCAATCTGTTGCCTGATTTTAATGGCTAATGGTTCAATTGCGAGGTCGAACAGTAATGGCGACAGTGGACAACCTTGCCGGGTACCTCTTTCCAGCTTGATTATATTTGACTCTATCCCATTAATAATTAAGCTAGTAGAAGATTGGGAACACAGTTTTTGAATCAATCTAGGGAAGTTGTTACTGAATCCAAACCGATACATCGTGTCTAGCAAATGGTCATGATGCACGCAGTCAAGCGCTTTTTCGGAGTCAATAGCTAGGAATTTTTAAAATAATCAATGATTAATAATAATTGTCTGATCTTTGCGGCCGAACTGCGTTTAATAAGGAACCCGGCCTGATCTTTATGTATAATCTCTGCTAGCCCTTCCTGGAGTCTTTTAGCCAAGATGGAAGTAAATAGCTTGTAATCAGTAGTTAGGAGGGCAATTGGCCTATAAGATTCTTTTTTGCAAGGATCCTTACGTAACTTAGGTATAAGAATTGTCTGCGATGCTGCAAAATTAAGAGGGAACTGAGAATCCTCAATGTAATAAAGATTAAATAGTTTTGTTAAATAGGGAACAAATGTCGAGGCCAGGTTTTTATATACTTCATTTGGGAGCGCATCTGCTATATCCGAGGGAGTGGAAGAGTAAATTGATTTATAGTACTGGTAAAAGGATTCAGAAATTTCCTTGGGCGACGTGATTTGATTCCCTTTATCCTGTATAGATTCGATTACCGAGGATTGTTTACAATTCTTCACTAATTTTGATAACTTGCCTGATTTATTGCCATATTTATATAGTCTTGCTTGATATCTTAGTTCTGCCTGTGAGGTGTGGGTTTTATAAAAAGTATCACGCTCTCTTTACCTCAATGTATCGTTTCCAGTTATCATTCGAAGGAGAAGTTAAATATCTATTATAAGCGTTTATTACGGCTGCTGACATTTCCCTTTCTTTCAATCTAGATTTCTTCTTAAATCTGGCCATATAAGCTATGATTTATCCTCTTAAAACTGCCTTTGCAGTTTCCCAAACTGTCAAAAAACTGGCAACTGAACCAATGTTAAACTGAAAATATTCATCCAATTTAGTTTTAAGCCGATTTCTAAATTTAAAATTTTTGTTTAGATATTTAGGATAACTAAAGCGAGGCACTCGATCATAGGCATTTACACAAGGGATATCTTAACATTATTGGGGCATGATCCGAGATGCACATTTCAGATATTGAAGCTTTTGCCCCAATCTTATAAAGACGGCACATTTCAGATATTGAAGCTTTTGCCCCAATCTTATAAAGACTATCGCTTGTCAGGATTAGGTCAATCCTTGAAAATGATTTAAAGACTTTGGAGTAACACGTGTAGTTCCTAACATCTGGGTTCTGTACTCTCCATATGTCTCTAACTGCAAGGTTATGCTAAATAGAGTTAAACAGTTTCACTTCCAAATGATCTTTTTTTGTTTTCCCTTGAAGAGTGCCTCGCCTTAACGTATCCAAAGGATAGCGAGGAGACATGTTAAAGTCACCTGCTAAAATCAAATGCCCCTCTGCCACCTGTAGAATTTGGGCCTGGAGAGAGTCCCAATAATTTGTATCAATTATGTTGGGTGCATAGAGATTACAAATCGTATATATTGAATTTGCAGTCCTCAGTTTAAGAATTAAGTATCTACTTTCAGGGTCTGCTATTGTTAATAGGGTAACATAGGTTAACTTTTCCCCCAAAAGAAATACTATTCATTTTTTTCCTGTTTATGGCTGGAGAAAAAAAAACTCTGCTACCCACGAAAATTTTTATTTCATGGATTCTTCAGTATTTAGATGTGTTTCTTGTAAAAAAGCTATGGTCGTATTAAGTTTCGGAAGGTGTGTTAAAATTGTTTTCCTTTTTATGGGTGAGACAATGCCCCCTACGTTCCAAGAAGTGAGTCTTATATGTTTATTCATAAACCTTTATTCGGAATTAGGAACGTCAGAAAACGGACATTAGGATTATAAGTGCCGTGGCAGTTTCCGGATATCTAAGGAGGTGCTGGAAATGTATGTCAGCTCTGTGTGAGCCCTGCAGCACCGAGGTGGATCGTGGAGCCTGGAGACACATGATAGGTGAGAGATCTATGTCATCGGAAGGCAATCTTTGGAAGATCCGAAACACTTTTGGGGCATAAGCAGGATCGACAGGGTGGGCACCTATAAAGAAAACTGTTTGATGGTATCACTAATCAAGAAATCATCAAAAAAGGAAAAACAGATAAGTGTGAAAAGATTACAAAACACAAGGACCAGCACAATATTAGTTTTGAAACTTTTCCGCAACATTAAGAAGATTTTTTAACATTGTGTATATATAATTGCCAAAAACTGTTACAATTTGAATTTAAGGGTAACAAAGTTTGAGGCATATTATTGGCCAGTGAAAACCACGTGTTTAGGTGAAAGAAACAAAGTTGTTTTGGCTTTTTTTGCCATAAGCGGTCTGTTTTGAAAAGCTGCAATAGGACTGTTTAATAAGATAAGCACATATATTCAACTCAATTGATTTTATTAGAAGATATGTTATAAGGTTTTTGTATTACAAGTGTGAATAAGTACAGAGTGCGCACTCTTTTAATATTGTATGTAGTAAATTAAATACATTTTATGTCTTTAGCCATTTGAGCGCTCCTCTATTTTTTTATTTTTTATAGATACTTCAAGTACTGTACTACAGGTACAGTGTTTTAGAGGAGCTTGACATAGAATTGCCTTTATTGTTTATATTTTTTGATATATAAATTAAACACACTTCCCTTAATTAATTTGTAATACTATCCTCAGCTTTTTTTTTATGTTATATTAGGTACTCATAAACCTCGGGTGCCCAATGCAATAAAACATTGAAAGAGTTCAAAATTATAAACCCTATAGCTGGGTAATATGCGTATGTGTTCCTCCAGAAGGAAATCTCAAAGGTACCTTCTGGGTTAAAAGAAATACAAATGCCTCCCATACTAAGTACAAAAATGCAGAATTCAAAGGGAGTACAAACACAATGTAACAAGTGAGTAAGACTTCATCTAGTTGCTGATATTATCGGAATGCTCCGGGGGGGGGTAAGCTTAGATGAAAATTCTGCTCAATTCGTGGTCGTTCACAATAGACTTAAGTCTGATTTATAGTCCAGTATAGTAAAATATTGAACAGTCCCAGTACTAGCAGATTCAAACAATTTCTCATGGGATGACTCTTCCGCCAAATACTAGCACCAAGTTCCACAGCGTAACCCCAGCCTCCCCTTCAATTATCTGAATAGAGCTGTACTAGGCTATACTAAGCAGAGACAGTCTTGCCAGCCGCCTCACACTCACCCCTTCGGCGTTACTTTACACCAATGAAGGAACTCTGCCTTACACTTTCATTCCAACCAAGCGCTGGATCTCTCATAGCCGCTGCGTTGCACCACTGGTTAGACCGATCATAACACAGCCAGAATGGAGCAGGAAGCCGCAGAGGAGCATGTCGAGCCGTGAGGGGGAGCTGGGATGTCTCCCTTGCAGAGTCACCGATACTCAATACGACCGCTAAATTTCCGTGATGTTATTTAGCCGTCTCCCCCTTGCAGCACCGGTGAGGGGAGAGGATGAAAAATCAGATCAGCGTAGATTCACTTACAGCCCGCCTTAGAGCTTATAGCTGTGTCTATCAACTCCCCACTCACAACACTCGTGGGTGAGGAAGATCGTAACCAAGTTGATATCTTCAAGCTCTGCAAAGCCGTTTAAGGAATTCATTTTCCGGATCTTTGGTAAACCATTGCTAGGGCCCAAGGCGTATTGAAGTATGGGTTGCAGACCTTGTATCCGTTATGTTTATTTGCTGACTAGGCTATCTACCCCCCTCACACTACCCCTGTGGGAGGGGGGGGGACTGCCGCTGATTATATTTAGCCCTTAGTGAAGACTTATTCACAAGATGTCCTACATGAGGCTCCAAGCAAAGGCAAATCTTTAAAGCGCCGTTTTAGTTATGCGCTATAAGTGTCCCTCAAGACAAACGCCAGGCCAACTGCAGACTCTCTCCTCGGTCGCTAAGGCTCCCGGCGTGAAAAATCACCAGTGGGTCAGCTGCCGGGAATAGGAGCTTGCACAGCACGACCTAAGCGCAGACTCCTCCTGAGAGCATGCAATTTTAAACAACTTCCCAATTTACTTCTGTTATCAAATTTTCTTTATTCTCTTGGTATTAATTTATTTTTCTTTCAACTATGGATAAGTCCGGTATTCCATCTTCCAGTAGTTAGCTATATGCAGTATGATCTTACTGCAGTACATATAGTCACAAGTTTATTTCTTGCTGAGAACTCTCAGATTAGACTATTAAGTAAAGCCTGCCCAAAGATGGAACTTAACAACTAGAGGTTTGCTAACAAATATGGGTGACGTTTACAAGTCCACCATATGCTCCCTTCTCTTCACAACCTCGAAAACACAAGTTACAGCTGGATCTATTGGCTAGTCTCACAGAACATTGGAAGGTTAAAATTCCTCACATTTAGGAATTTCCTACCATGGAAAACCAAGTAAAGCTATTCAAAAAAATGTCCCATGGCCTAATATTGTTCCAGGACACCTTTTTTTTTTCTTCAGTTTGCGTAGTAAAGGCACAGAGGCACCTCTTACACAAACCATCACTGACGTTTTGACTGGTCTATCTTGGACAAATATAGCATTTAAATAATACACTGGGCCCCTTCCCCCTCCAATACATGTAAAATTATCCTTCTGAACTGCATACTGGTGGAGAGTCTCAGAAGAACAAGTGCATAGCTAGTATTTAGAAAGTAAATGCTGAATATGAACATTTGCACATCACTATATTCCAGTGCTGAGCTGTTTGCAAGTAACTCATTTAACCCATGCTTAGATAGAGGTGCATGAAATGTATTTAGTGTCCCTTAGAGATGGGTTTGTAGATTCATTGAAAACATTTTTTCAAACTAAAAATAGTTACAATTGTGTGTTTGCAGGGTTGTGTGTGAAAATGGAAATTTTAAAATATATTAAACTCTAATCAAATAATAGGTACTGTACTTCTACATACCTTTTTACCACTGAAGTTCCAAGGTTTCAGATACAGATATGCACAAAACATGGCACTTGGGCCTATCACCATTTGTCTAAATGTTGTATCGATCTTTTTATTTCGGTAGGTTTGGCTACTAGTTTTAAATGTTATTGAATATATTTAAACAGTTTATTCCAACACTCAACCAAGTAGCTTACATTTGTCAGCATTTCCCATTCTTAATGGTACCCAATTCAGTATCTAAAAAATCAAGTTTTAACAGTGAACAACCTGGCAAACATTACCTGTACATAACTTATTCACATGAGTCAGGCCTTGATCTAAATAAAACCAAGCAGGACACAGATTTCAATGTATTTTTCTATTTGGATAGAGAATATCGTACCATAGGGTTTATGTCTGTAAAAACATTAAAACACACACTCAAAAAAAAAAGTATGGGTATGCTTACCTGATAAAGTTGTTTCTTTCTTGGCGGTGAGAGTCCACAAGCTATTGTGTAGGATTAAACTAGTTCACTAGGAGGAGGCAAAAATACCCAACAAAACAAGATCTTTTAATCTTTCCCACTTCACTGTCATACCTCAGTATAACATATAGCCAAGAGAGGTGAGAAAACAGGAAAGAACAGGAAAGAACAAAGCAGGGTAAATAAGGTAAAAGCTAGAAATGCCACCAACTGAAGAAAAATATTTTGGGTGCTGACGGATGAATGAAATAATCAGGTAAACATAAATTTTGTTTTCTTTCATAATGTATTAGAGTCCACGAAAGCCATGAAGGGTGTGATAAAAAAAATTAAGGAAGGCAAAGCATTGATCAGGCACTACTGCCTGGAGAACTTTCCTGCCAAAAGCAAACTCAGAAAAACATAAATTATGTAAGAACTTACCTGATAAATTAATTTCTTTCATATTGGCAAGAGTCCATGAGCTAGCGACGTATGGGATATACAATCCTACCAGGAGGGGCAAAGTTTCCCAAACCTCAAAATGCCTATAAATACACCCCTCACTACACCCACAATTCAGTTTAACGAATAGCCAAGTAGTGAGGTGATAAAGAAAAGAGTAAAAAGCATCAAAGAAATTTGGAAATAACCACCATAAAAAGGGTGGGCCTCATGGACTCTTGCCAATATGAAAGAAATTAATTTATCAGGTAAGTTCTTACATAAATTATGTTTTCTTTCATGTAGTTGGTAAGAGTCCATGAGCTAGTGAAGTATGGGATAGCAATACCCAAGATGTGGAACTCCACGCAAGAGTCACTAGAGAGGGAGAGATAAAAAAAAGCCATTTTTCACTGAAAAAAATAATCCACAACCCAAAATATAAGTTAATTCTCATGAAATGAAAAAAAATTAAAAAATAAGCAGAATACTGAAACAGCTGCCTGAAGAACTTTTCTATCAAAAAACTGCTTCCGAAGAAGCGAATACATCAAAACGGTAGAATTTAGTAAATGTATGCAAAGAAGACCAGGTTGCTGCTTTGCAAATCTGATCAACAGAAGCTTCATTCTTAAAAGCCCACAAAGTGGAGACTGATCTAGTAGAATGAGCTGTAATTATCTGAGGCGGGGCTTGACCCGACTCCAAATAAGCTTGATGAATCAAAAGCTTTAACCACGATGCCAAGGAAACGGCAGAAACCTTCTGACCTTTCCTAGAACCAGAAAAGATAACAAATAGACTAGAAGTCTTCCTGAAATCTTTAGTAGCTTCAACATAATATTTCAAAGCTCTTACCACATCCAAAGAATGTAAGGATTTCTCCAAAGAATTCTTAGGATTAGGACACAAGGAAGGGACAACAATTTCTCTATTAATGTTATTAGAATTAACAACCTTAGGTAAGAATTTAAATGAAGTCTGCAAAACCGCCTTATCCTGATGAAAAATCAGAAAAGGAGATTCACAAGAAAGAGCAGATAATTCAGAAACTCTTCTAGCAGAAGAGATGGCCAAAAGGAACAACACTTTCCAAGAAAGTAGTTTAATGTCCAAATAATGTATAGGCTCAAATGGAGGAGCCTGCAAAGCCTTCAAACCCAAATTAAGACTCCAAGGAGGAGAGATTGATTTAATGACAGGCTTGATACTAACCAAAGCCTGTACAAAACAGTGAATATCAGGAAGCTTAGCAATCTTTCTGTGATATAAGACAGAAAGAGCAGAGATTTATCCCTTCAAGGAACTTGCAGACAAACCCTTATCCAAACCATCCTGAAGAAACTGTAAAATTCTAGGAATTATGAAAGAATGCCAAGCAAATTTATGAGAACACCATGAAATAGAAGTCTTCCAAACTTGATAATAAATCTTTCTAGAAACAGATTTACGAGCCTGTAACATACTATTAATCACTGAGTCAGAGAAACCTCTATGACTAAGCACTAGGCATTCAATTTCCATACCTTCAAATTTAATGATTTGAGATCCTGAAGGAAAAACGGACTTTGAGACAGAAGGTCCGGCATTAATGGAAGGGGCCAAGGTTGGCAAACTTGACATCCGAACAAAATCCGCATACCAAAACCTGTGAGGCCATGCTGAAGCTACCAGCAATACAATTGACTGTTCCATGACGATTTTGGAAATTACTCTTGGAAGAAGAGCTAGAGGCGGGAAAATATAAGCAGGTTGGTAACACCAAAGAAGTGTCAACGCATCCACTGCTTCCGCCTGATGATCCCTGGACCTGGACAGGTACCTGGGAAGTTTCTTGTTTAGATGAGAAGCCATCAGATCTATTTCTGGAAGACCCCATATCTGAGCAAACTGAGAAAACACATCTGTATGGAGGGACCACTCCCCCAGATGTAAAGTCTGACGGCTGAGATAATCCGCTTTCCAATTGTCTATACCTGGGATATGTACCGCAGAAATTAGAGAGCTGGATTCCGCCCAAGAAAGTATTCAAGATACTTCTTTCATAGCTAGGGGACTGTGAGTCCCACCCTGATGATTGACATATGCCACAGCCGTGATATGGTCTGTCTGAAATCAAATGAACGGTTCTCTCTTCAACAGAGGCCAAGCCTGAAGAGCCCTGAAAATTGCACGGAGTTCCAAAATATTGATTGGTAATCTCACCTCGAGATTTCCAAACCCCTTGTGCTGTCAGAGATCCCCAAACAGCTCCCCAACCGGAAAGACTTGCATCTGTTGGGATCACAGTCCAGGTTGGATGAACCAAAGAGGCCCCTAGAACTATACGATGGTGATCTAACCACCAAGTCAGAGATAGTCGAACATTGGGATTTAAGGATATAAATTGTGATATCCTTGTATAATCCCTGCACCATTGATTCAGCATACAAAGCTGGAGAGGTCTCATATGAAAATGAGCAAAGGGGATCGCGTCCGATGCTGCAGTCATGAGACCTAAAACTTCCATGCACATAGCTACTGAAGGGAATGACTGAGACTGAAGGTTCCGACAAGCTGAAACCAATTTTGTCTCTTGTCTGTTAGAGACAGAGTCTTGGACACTGAATCTATCTAGAAACTTAAAAAGGTGACCCATGTCTGAGGAATCAAGGTAAATTGATACTCCAACCATGTCTTTGAAGAAACAACACTAGTTGATTTGCAGAACGTAAAGACTGAGCTAGTACCAAATTTATCGTTCAAATAAGAAAACACCGCAAAACCCCGTTCTCTGATTACAGAGAGTAGGGCACCGGGAACCTTTGAAAAGATTCTTGGAGCTGTTGCTAGGCCAAAGGAAGAGAAACAAATTGGTAATGCTTGTCTGGAAAAGAGAATCTCAGAAACTGATAATGATCTGGATGAATCGGAATATGAAGATATGCATCCTGTAAGTCTATTCTGGACATATAATACCCTTGCTGAACAAAAGGCAGAATAGTCCTTATAGTCTCCATTTTGAAAGTTGGTACTCTTACATAACGATTCAAAATTTTCAGATCCTGAACTGGTCTGAATGAATTTTCTTTCTTTGGGACAAGGAATAGATTTGAATAAAATCCTGAAACGGATTTGGCATGATTACCCCTGATAACTCCAGGTCTGAAACGCACTTCAGGAAAGCCTGAGCCTTTACTGGGTTTGCTGGAATTCATGAGAGAAAAAATCTTCTCACAGGCGGTCTTACTCTGAATCCTATTCTGTACCCCTGAGAGACAATACTCTGACTCCATTGATTTTGAACCGAATTGGTCCAAACATGTTTGAAAAACCCTACCAGCTGAGTTGGAATGAGGGCCGCACCTTCATGCGGACTTGGGGGCTGGATTTGATCTCTTAAATGGCTTGGATTTATTCCAATTTGAGGAAGGCTTCCAATTGGAAAGATTCCTTGGGGGAAGGATTAGGTTTCTGTTCCTTATTTTGTCGAAAGGATTTACCCTTAGGTCTTTTATCCTGAGGCAAAAAAAACTCCCTCCTCCCGGTGACAGTTGAAATGATTGAATCCAGCTGAGAACCACATAACTTCTTACCTTGGAAAGAAAGAGATAGCAATCTGGACTTAGAAGTCATGTCAGCATTCCAAGATGATATCAAAAATAGCATCACAAATAAAATTATTAGCATGCTGAATCAAGTTAACAATGCTAGACAATTCAAGATTCAATACTTGTTGCGCTAAAGTCTCCAACCAAAAAGTTGAGGCAGCTGCAACATCAGCCAAAGAAATTGCAGGTCTCAGAAGATGACCTGAATATAAATAGGCTTTCCTTAGATGAGATTCAAGTTTCCCATCTAAAGGATCTTTAAAAACATAATTTATGTAAGAACTTACCTGATAAATTAATTTCTTTCATATTGGCAAGAGTCCATGAGCTAGTGACGTATGGGATATACATTCCTACCAGTAGGGGCAAAGTTTCCCAAACCTTAAAATGCCTATAAATACACCCCTCACCACACCCACAATTCAGTTTAACGAATAGCCAAGAAGTGGGGTGATAAGAAAGGAGTGAAAGCATCAACAAGGAATTGTAATAATTGTGCTTTATACAAAAAAAATCATAACCACCACAAAAAGGGGTGGGCCTCATGGACTCTTGCCAATATGAAAGAAATTAATTTATCAGGTAAGTTCTTACATAAATAATGTTTTCTTTCATGTAATTGGCAAGAGTCCATGAGCTAGTGACGTATGGGATAGCAGATACCCAAGATGTGGAACTTCCACGCAAGAGTCACTAGAGAGGGAGGGATAAAATAAAGACAGCCAATTCCGCTGAAAAAATAATCCACAATCCAAATCAAAAAGTTTTAATCTTATAATGAAAAAAACTGAAATAAGCAGAAGAATCAAACTGAAACAGCTGCCTGAAGTACTTTTCTACCAAAAACTGCTTCAGAAGAAGAAAAAACATCAAAATGGTAGAATTTAGTAAAAGTATGCAACGAAGACCAAGTTGCTGCTTTGCAAATCTGATCAACAGAAGCTTCATTCTTAAAAGCCCAGGAAGTAGAAACTGACCTAGTAGAATGAGCCATAATCCTTTGAGGCGGAGATTTACCCGACTTCACATAAGCATGATGAATCAAAGACTTTAACCAAGAAGCCAAAGAAATGGCAGAAGCCTTCTGACCTTTCCTAGAACCAGAAAAGACAACAAATAGACTAGAAGTCTTCCTGAAAGCTTTAGTAGCTTCAACATAATATTTCAAAGCTCTAACTACATCCAAAGAATGTAAAGATCTCTCCAGAGTATTCTTAGGATTAGGACACAAAGAAGGGACAACAATTTCTCTACTAATGTTGTTAGAATTCTCAACTTTAGGTAAAAAATTAAATGAAGTCTGTAACACTGCCTTATCCTGATGAAAAATCAGAAAAGGAGATTCACAAGAAAGAGCAGATAGCTCAGAAACTCTTCTAGCAGAAGAGATGGCCAAAAGGAATAATACTTTCCAAGAAAGTAATTTAATATCCAGAGAACGCATAGGTTCAAACGGAGGAGCCTGTAAAGCCCTCAGAACCAAATTAAGACTCCAAGGAGGAGAAATTGACTTAATGACAGGCTTAATACGAACCAAAGCATGAACATAACAATGAATATCAGGATGATTAGCAATCTTTCTGTGAAAAAGTACAGAAAGAGTACAGAAACTGTAAAATTCTAGGAATTCTAAAAGAATGCCAAGAGAATTTATGTGAAGAACACCAAGAAATGTAAGTCTTCCAGACTCGGTAATAGATCTTTCTAGACACAGATTTACGAGCCTGTAACATAGTATTAAATCACTGAGTCAGAGAAACCTCTATGACTAAGTATTAAGCGTTCAATCTCCATACCTTCAAATTTAATGATTTGAGATCCTGATGGAAAAATGGGCCTTGAGATAGAAGGTCTGGCCTTAACGGAAGTGTCCAAGGTTGGCAACTGGCCATCCGAACGAGATCCGCATACCAAAACCTGTGTGGCCATGCTGGAGCCACCAGCAGTACAAACGAACGCTCCATTAGGATTTTGGAAATCACTTTTGGAAGAACTAGAGGCGGAAAGATATAAGCAGGTTGATAATTCCAAGGAAGTGACAACCTGTTCACCGCTTCCGCCTGAGGATCCCTGGATCTGGACAGATACCTGGGAAGTTTCTTGTTTAGATGAGAGGCCATCAGATCTATTTCTGGAAGTCCCCAGATTTGAACAATCTGAAGAAATACCTGTGGGTGAAGAGACCATTCGCCCGGATGTAACGTCTGGCGACTGAGATAATCCGCTTCCCAATTGTCTATACCTGGGATGTGAACCGCAGAAATTAGAAAGGAGCTGGATTCCGCCCATACAAGTATCCAAGATACTTCTTTCATAGCCTGAGGACTGTGAGTCCCCCCTTGATGATTGACATATGCCACGGTTGTGACATTGTCTGTCTGAAAACAAATAAACGATTCTTTCTTCAGAAGAGGCCAGAACTGAAGAGCTCTGAAAATCGCACGGAGTTCCAAAATGTTGATTGGTAATCTCGCCTCCTGAGATTCCCAAACCCCCTGCGCTGTCAGAGATCCCCATACAGCTCCCCAACCTGAAAGACTCGCATCTGTTGAGATCACAGTCCAAGTTGGACGAACAAAAGAGGCCCCTTGAACTAAATGATGGTGATCCAACCACCAAGTCAGAGAAGATCGAACATTGGGATTTAAGGATATTAATTGTGATATCTTTGTATAACCCCTGCACCATTGGTTCAGCATACAAAGCTGGAGAGGTCTCATGTAAAAACGAGCAAAAAGGGATCGCGTCCGATGCAGCAGTCATGAGACCTAAAATTTCCATGCACAAAGCTACCGAAGGGAATGATTGAGACTGAAGGTTTCGACAAGCTGAAACCAACTTCAGACGTCTCTTTTCTGTTAGAGACAAAGTCATGGACACTGAATCTATTTGGAAACCCAAAAAGGTTACCCTTGTCTGAGGAATCAATGAACTCTTTGGTAAATTGATCCTCCAGCTATGTCTTTGAAGAAACAACACAAGTTGATTTGTGTGAGATTCTGCAGAATGTAAAGACTGAGCAAGTACCAAGATATCGTCCAAATAAGGAAATACTGCAATACCCTGCTCCCTGATTACAAAGAGAAGGGCACCGAGAACCTTCGAAAAGATCCTTGGAGCTGTTGCTAGGCCAAAAGGAAGAGCAACATACTGGTAATGCTTGTCTAGAAAAGAGAATCTCAGGAACTGATAGTGGTCCGGATGAATTGGAATATGTAGATATGCATCCTGTAAGTCCTTATAGTCACCATTTTGAATGTTGGTATCCTTACATAACGATTCAATATTTTTAGATCCAGAACTGGTCTGAAAGAATTCTCTTTCTTTGGAACAATGAACAGATTTGAATAAAACCCCAGGCCCCGTTGCAGAACTGGAACTGGCAAAATTACCCCAGCTGACTCCAGGTCTGAAACACAATTCAGAAACGCCTGAGCCTTTACTGGGTTTACTGGAATGCATGAGAGAAAGAATCTTCTCACAGGCGGTCTTATCTTGAAACCTATTCTGTACCCTTGTGAAACAATGTTCTGAATCCAAAGACTTTGAATCGAATTGATCCAAAATCTTTGAAAAATCGTAACCTGCCCCCTACCAGCTGTGCTGGAATGAGGGCCGCACCTTCATGCGGATTTGGGAGCTGGTTTTGACTTTCTAAAAGGCTTGGATTTATTCCAGACTGGAGAAGGTTTCCAAACGGAAACCGTTCCTTTAGGGGAAGGGTCAGGCTTTTGTTCCTTATTCTGACGAAAGGAACGAAAACGATTAGCAGCCCTATATTTACCCTTAGATTTTTTATCCTGAGGCAAAAAGGCTCCATTCCCCCCAGTAACAGCTGAAATTATTGAATCTAACTGAGAACCAAATAATTTATTACCTTGGAAAGAACGAGAAAGCAACGTTGACTTAGAAGTCATATCTGCATTCCAAGACTTAAGCCATAAAGCTCTTCTGGCTAAAATAGCTAAAGACATATACCTGACATCAATTCTAATGATATCGAAAATGGCATCACAAACAAAGTTATTAGCATGTTGAAGAAGTTTAACAATGCTATAAGCATTATGGTCTGACACTTGTTGCGCTAAAGCCTCCAACCAGAAAGTGGAAGCTGCAGCAACATCAGCCAAAGAAATAGCAGGTCTAAGAAGATTACCTGAACATAAATAAGCCTTCCTTAGAAAGGATTCAAGCTTCCTATCTAAAGGATCTTTAAACGAAGTACTATCTGCGTAGGAATAGTAGTATGTTTAGCAAGAGTAGAGATAGCCCCATCAACTTTGGGGATTTTCTCCCAAAACTCTAATCTATCAGATGGCAAAGGGTACAATTTCTTAAACCTTGGAGAAGGAGTAAATGAAGTACCCAGACTATTCCATTCCCTAGAAATTACTTCTGAAATAGCATCAGGAACTGGAAAAACTTCTGGAATAACTACATGAGGTTTAAAAACTGAATTTAAACGCTTATTAGTTTTAATATCAAGAGGACTAGACTCCTCCATATCTAATGCAACTAACACTTCTTTAAGTAAAGAACGAATAAACTCCATCTTAAACAAATATGAAGATTTATCAGTGTCAATATCTGAGGCAGAATCTTCTGAACCAGATAGATCCTCATCAGAAATAGATAAGTCAGAATGATGGCGGTCATTTAAAAATTCATCTGAAATATGAGAAGTTTTAAAAGACCTCTTACGTTTACTAGAAGGAGGAATAACAGACAGAGCCTTCCGAATAGAATTTAGAAACAAATTCTTTAACATTAACAGGAACATCCTTAACATTAGATGTTGAAGGAACAACAGGAATTATTACTAATGGAAATACTATCTGCGTTTGATAGTTTATCATGACAACTAACACAAACTACAGCCGGAGGAACAGTTACCAAAAGTTTACAACAAATGCACTTAGCTTTGGTAGAACCAACATCAGGCAGCGTCTTTCCAGAAATAGATTCTGATCCAGGGTCAGGTAGTGACATCTTGCAATATGTAATAGAAAAAACAACATATAAAGCAAAATTATCAAATTCCTTAAATGGCAGTTTCAGGAATGGGAAAAAATGCAAAATGAAACAAGCCTCTAGAAAACCATAAGCAACTAAAAAGTGAGACTGAAATAATGTGAAAAAAACTGGCGCCAAGTATGACGCCCACATTTTTGGCGCCAAGTATAACGCCCACACATTTTGGCGCCAAGAATGACGCCCATATTTTTTGGCGCCAAAAAAACATCCGCAATACACATACGTCAAAAATCACGCAATCACGTGAAAACTTCCGGCGCCAACTATGACGCCGGAAATGACATTTTTGCGCCAAAAATGACGCAATAAATAGAAGCATTTTCTGCACCCGCAAGCCTAACAGCCCGCAATTTTGAAAAAAAAAGTCAATTGAAAAAATTTTTAAGGTAAGAAAAAATATAATTTATATGCATTTTCCCAAAAAAATGAAACTGGCAGTCTGAAAGAAGGAAAACTGATTATCCTGAATCATGGCAAATATAAGTTTTAAACACATATATTTAGAACTTTACATATAAAGTGCCCAACCATAGCTTTGAGTGTCATGAAAAGAAATAAGATTTACTTACCCTAAGACACTCATCTACATATAGCAGATAGCCAAACCAGTACTGAAACGAGAATCAGTAGAGGTAATGGTATATAAGAGTATATCGTCGATCTGAAAAGGGAGGTAGGAGAAGAAATCTCTACGACCGATAACAGAGAACCTATGAAATAGATCCCCTAGAGGAAGAACATGGTATTCAAATTGGCAATACTCTCTTCACATCCCTCTGACATTCACTGCACTCTGAGAGGAAAACCGGGCTTCAGCCTGCTGCGAAGCGCATATCAACGTAGAAATCTAGCACAAACTTACTTCACCACCTCCATGGGAGGCAAAGTTTGTAAAACTGAATTGTGGGTGTGGTGAGGGGTGTATTTATAGGCATTTTGAGGTTTGGGAAACTTTGCCCCTCCTGGTAGGAATGTATATCCCATACGTCACTAGCTCATGGACTCTTGCCAATTACATGAAAGAAAGAAGTACTATATTCTGTAGGAATAGTAGTACGTTTAGCAAGAGTAGAGAGAACCCCATCAACTTTGGGGATCTTTTCCCAAAACTCAAAAATAACTGCTGGCAAAGGATAAAATTTTTGAAACCTTAAAGAAGGAATAAAAGAAGTACCAGGCCTATTCCATTCCTTAGAAATCATATCAGAAATAGCATCAGGAACTGGAAAAACCTCTGGAGTAACCACAGGAGGTTTATAAACAGAATTTAAACGTTTACTAGTTTTAATACCAAAACTATATCCAATGTAATCAACACTTCTTTTAACAAAGAATGAATATACTCCATTTTAAATAAATAAGAAAATTTGTCAGTGTCAATATCTGAGGTAGGATCTTCTGAACCAGATAGATCCTCTTCAGAGCAGGATAATTCAGCAAGTTGCCGGTCATTTGAAATTTCATCAACTTTATGAGAAGTTTTAAAAGACCTTTTACGTTTATTAGAAGGCGGGATGGCAGAAAAAGCCTTCTGAATAGAATCAGAAATAAATTCTTTTAAATTTACAGGTATATCTTGTGCATTAGATGTTGAGGGAACAGCAACAGGTAATGAACTACTACTGATGGATACATTCTCTGCATGTAAAAGTTTATCATGACAACTATTACAAACCACAGCTGGAGAAATAACCTCCACAAGTTTACAACAAATGCACTTAGCTTTGGTAGAACTGTTATCAGTCAGCAGGGTTCTAACAGTGATTTCTGAGACAGGTTGAGACATCTTGCAAATGTAAAAGAAAAAAAACATATAAAGCAAAATGATAAATTTCCTTATATGGCAGTTTCAGGAATGGGAAAAACAGCATAGCCCTCTGATAGAGAAAGAGGCATATAGAAATGGGGTCTTAAATAATGAAAATATTTCGCGCCAAGTATGACGCACAACAAACAGAAAAATATTTTTTGGTGCCAATAACGTCCAGAAATGACACTCGCATCACAGATGCAACCTTGTGAAAGACTCGGCGTCAACTAAGATGCCGGAAATGAGGAATTTGCGTCAACGAACGTAACTTTGCGCCAAAAAAAAATCTTGCGCCAAGAATGACGCAATAAACTTTGGCATTTTGCGCCCTCGTGAGCCTTATTCTGCCTGCGCATTTAAAAAAACAGTCAATTTGAAAAAAGAGACTAAACCCCAGGTAAGAAATACATTTGCATTTCCCAGATATTAAACTGACGATCTGCAAAAGGAAATATACTGAAAACCTAAATCATGGCAAATATAAGTACAATACATATATTTAGAACTTTATATAAATAAAGTGTCAAACCATAGCTGAGAGTGTCTTAAGTAATGAAAACATACTTACCAAAAGACACCCATCCACATATAACAGAGAGCCAAACCAGTACTGAAATGGTTATCAGTAGAGGTAATGGAATATGAGAGTATATCGTTGATCTGAAAAGGGAGGTAGGAGATGAATCTCTACGACCGATAACAGAGAACCTATGAAATAGACCCCTGCTAGGGAAATCATCGTATTCAAATAAGTGATACTCCCTTCACGTCCCTCTGACATTCGCTGTACTCTGAGAGAAAATCGGGCTTCAAAATGCTGAGAAGCGCATATCAACGTAGAAATCTTAGCACAAACTTACTTCACAACCTCCATAGGAGGCAAAGTTTGTAAAACTGAATTGTGGGTATGGTGAGGGGTGTATTTATAGACATTTTGAGGTTTAGGAAACTTTGCCCCTCCTGGTAGGATTGCATATCCCATACGTCACTAGCTCATTGACTCTTGCCAATTACATGAAAGAAAGTCATATACATAAAAACAGTAACCTATTTTTTGAAAAGTCTGTAAAGAAGACCAGGTTGCTACCTTGCAAATTTATTCCACAGAAGCCTAATTTTTGAAGACCCAAGAAATAAAAAAGGATTTAGTAGAATGAGCTGTAATGCTTTGTGAAGTAGGCTTCCTTGCCTCCAACTTAGCTTTCCTTTTCAACTATATTAACCAATCAGCCAAAATAACCACAGTAGTTTCTGGCATTTACGTGGACCTGAGAACCAGAAGCAAATGACTGAACATACCTCAATGCTGAGCGCAGCATGACATGGTTCCACACAATGAAGATTTTCTTTTCACTACCTTCAACCGATCTGTGGGAACAAGCAGGATGATAGATAATGTTTGCTAAGATCATCATCAGGGCAGAAAATAATATGTCTCCACTCCTCTTGTGGAGTCATTGACTGACGATTTCTCCCTGACAAAATAGTACTCACTGGTACCATTTCAAAAATAAAAAACCTCTTGATTGAAGAATCTAAACTAACACCTCACTTTACCTTTTTCTATCACTAACACAGGCAAAGAGAATGACTGGAGTGGGAGGAGCTATATATATATATATATATATATACAGCTCTGCTGTGGTGCTCTTTGCCTCCTGCTGACTAGGAGGCACAATCCCATAAGGATGAAATCTGTGGACTCGTCATATCTTGTAAAAGAAAAGAAAATTTATGCTTACCTAATAAATTTGTTTCTTTTTAGACACGATGAGTCAACGGATTTCATCCTTACTTGAGGGATATTCACCTCCTGGTAAGCAGGAGGCGGCAAAGAGCACCACAGCAGAGCTGTATACATAGCTCCTACCTTCCCTCCCTCTCCACTCATTCGACCAAAGTTAGGAAGAGAAAGGAAAAGCCAAGGTGCAGAGGTGTCTGAAGTTTACCAAATTAAATAACCTGTCTCATAGAATAGGGCAGGCCGTGGACTCGTGTCTAAAAAGAAACAAATTTATCAGGCAAGCATAAATTTTCTTTTTAAAGACACGATGAGTCCACGGATTTCATCCTTACTTGTGGGATACAATACCAAAGCTAGAGAACACAGATGAAAAGGGAGGGACAAGAAAGGTAACCTAAACGGAGGGCACCACTGCTTGAAGAACATTTCTCCCAAAACCAACCTCAGCAAAAGTATTGAATTTGTAAAATTTAGAAAAAGTGTGAAGAGAGGACCAAGTTGCAGCCTTGCAAATCTGTTCCACAGAAGCTTCATTTATGAATGCCCATGAGAAAGCAACCGTCCTAGTGGAATGAGCCGTAACTCTTTCAGGAGGCTGCTGTCCAGCAGTCTCTCATGCAAAATGGATGATACTCTTCAACCAAAAAGAAAGAGGTAGACGTAGCTTTCTGACCCTTACGTTTCCCAGAGAAAACGACAAACCAAGAAGACGACCGACGAAAGTCCTTAGTCACTGGTCACTAAAATTTCAAAGTACGGACCACGTCCAAATTGCGTAAGAGACATTCCTTTTAAAAAGAATTAGAGCGGGGCGTGTCTTAGCAGCGATCCTGGTCGGTCGCACTTT
Organism: Bombina bombina; assembly: GCF_027579735.1. Taxonomy (NCBI): domain Eukaryota; kingdom Metazoa; phylum Chordata; class Amphibia; order Anura; family Bombinatoridae; genus Bombina; species Bombina bombina. The sequence goes on from NW_026511850.1 coordinate 99,775, forward strand.
CCCTGAGCTCTTGTTGATATTCTAAAAAACCGCCGTTTTTGGGAGCCTTTTTACAGTACAAGTATCTGCTTTGCCCATCACTGGGCACCAGCACTCAGTGGCATATCGTATATTTTCAACTGCACTGTATTTTTGACACCGGAGCAGGGGACAAGACAGAAGAGGCCTGGAGCGGCGGCTCATTACAGGTAGCGCTACCCCCCTCGGTACGCCGAGGTTCTTTGCCGACACCAACCATCTCGATATAGCCCACACAGATAACATCTTCTCACAAGGGGGAGCATACTCGCAACAAAGACAACCGGTAACAATAGGGGTACTGGGTGCAAGAGATTTATACACTCCTGTAACTAAAATGGCCCCCGCAGAGGAAATCGCACCACAAAATAATATAGACTCCCGCATGGCCAGATTTGAAGAATGGTGTGAACGACTTATTGCTGGAGCTCCATATGATTACTTGATGAGTCGATGGAATGCCGTGAGCTCAGTGAATACACATAATGAGGGCGAGAAAATTACGTTGTCACCAGAATCAGACACATGGCAGGACAGCCCCCGACACCCGGTGATTAAGCCTGCAATACTGCATAAGCTACAGCATAGGGAGGCGAAGTTGGAGACATTATATGGAACATCACCTGAGTGCCCAGACTCAGGATTCTGGCAGGAAACAAAAATCACCATTAAAGAGACAGCGGATGCCGGGGAAAGCTGGCTACAAGCGGGAGAACAACCATCACATAGTGCAGCCGAGGGGGAGTCAATGGGGACTCCCCATGAAGCCAAGACAGCAAACCGGAATTACCCCAGGGCTCCTAACACTGTCTTGCACAAGAGGATTGTACACATAAAGCCCGCTCTTCTTACAAAGGGAACATCGGAGGAACCAGAAGCCCGCCGCAAACAACTTGGTCATATCTTGCTCCCGGGAAATCCCGATAGGACACTAGAATAGAGTGACCAGAACATACAATCGATCTTGTGGCACTGCACCAACGGCTTCCAGGAGTTCTTCCATACAGCTGGAAAGACCCAGCCTCTGTCAGGGACAAATTCTTGGGGCTAAACTTTGAGAACAGAGGATAATGCTATATTCACCCCTTGTCACACAATAATAGTGAGGACATTGCCGGGACATTCACGTATGTTAAACTGTTTTTGATCTGTTGTTTATTGAATTTTCGCACTCTAGCTGAGAAATGGCAAGATAGATAGTAGTGAGCAGGAGGGAGATACATATAATAGAGCAGAACCAGCTTGCCTTCATTGCTACCTACGTTATAACATAAATAATGCCAAACCGGGACTCAGTATGCAGTATGTATTGTACCGAATGCTCTAGCTTCCCCCCAGATGTTTTATTTCATCAGTTTATATTTTATAGTTCTGCTGTACTGTATTTTATGTATTATATTGTTAACACTGTTCTCACATTAGAAAGGTATATCCACTGCTTAGAGGCTCTACCATTCCTTCATTATACATGCACAATATTGAAACACCCCCTTCTCCACGTGGCTAGCGGCCGAAGCCACGGGAGAGGGCATGAAAAGAAGAGTGTGAAGAATGAGGGATAATTATGTAATATCATGAGGCTAGAATCCAGAGCAGACAAGATCTACACATTTAAGTCCACATTCCTTGGAGATTTAGAAAATGATGCTTCCTGCAGCTACCTATCGCCAGAGTTAATATTGTGGTCTGCGTTCCACCGACCCTGAACAATAAACAGGGATTATTAATCAAACATTATACTAGTCCCCAATCCCCAACCTTAGAAAACATTTTGGGTTGCATGTTCCTAGCTATGTACTTATAGATCCCCTTCAGCGGGGTGGGTGTGCTCCTTTCCTACACCCAACATAGATTTGCATAGGGTGCTATAAAAATAAAATGAACATTGATGTTATAAGGTGTGGTTTTGGCTTTTAAGTTGAAAGCTTCAGAATATATTGTTAATATGGTTATTGGCTTGTTTTACCTATTATTTCCCTACTTGCCCTTTTATATATATATATACTAAAAATTAGACCCAAAAGTGGTCTGAACTGAAGCAATTAGGGACAATAAAAATAAGAAAATGAGGGTTGTAACTTAAGATGTGTAAAAATGCATGATTGTATTTTTAATGAGCAATGTTTGTATTATTCTTCTGCATTTCAACACTACTGAATAATATTAAGTAATAACTGTATTGTACAACTCCTCAATAAAAAATAAATTAAAAAAAAAAAAAAAAAAGAATTAGAGCACTGGGAAGAAACAACTCTCTCTTTACTAATGTTCCTGCTTGAGACAACCTTAGGAAGGAACCCTAGGTTAGTACGTAAAACTACCTTATCCAAATGAAATATAAGATAAGGAGAATTGAATTGTAATGCCGAAAGTTCAGACACTCCTCGAGCTGAAGAAATGGCAACAAGAAATAAAAAAACTTTCCAAGATAACTTAATATCTAAGGAATGCATAGGTTCAAACAGAACCCCTTGAAGACCTTTAAGAACTAAATTCAGACCCCATGGAGGAGTAATTGGTTTAAACACAGGCCTCATACTAGACAAATCCTGACAAAAGGATTGAACGTCTGGGACAACCGCCAGATGTTTGTTGTAACAAAATAGATAAGGCAGGGATCTAACCCCTTAGGGAACTTGCCGATAAACCCTTCTCCAATCCTTCTTGGAGACAGGACAAAATTCTGGGAAACATAATTTATGTAAGAACTTACCTGATAAATTAATTTCTTTCATATTGGCAAGAGTCCATGAGCTAGTGACATATGGGATATACAATCCTACCTCAAAATGCCTATAAATACACCCCTCACCACACCCACAATTCAGTTTAACGAATAGCCAAGCAGTGGGGTGATAAGAAAGGAGTAGAAAGCATCAACAAAGGAAATTTGGAAATAATTGTGCTTTATACAAAAAATCATAACCACCATAAAAAGGGTGGGCCTCAGACTCTTGCCAATATGAAAGAAATGAATTTATCAGTTAAGTTCTTACAAAAATTATGTTTTCTTTCATGTAATTGGCAAGAGTCCATGAGCTAGTGACGTATGGGATAGCAATACCCAAGATGTGGAGTCTTCCACTCAAGTCACTAGAGAGGGAGGGAATAAAAACAGCCATATTTCACTGAAAAAAATAATCCACGACCCAAAAAAATAAGTGTATTTTCATTTCTGAAAGAAAAAAAAAAAACAAAATCAAAAAGCAGGAGAATCAAACTGAAACAGCTGCCTGAAGAACTTTTCTACCAAAAACTGCTTCTGAAGAAGCAAATGCATCAAAATGGTAGAATTTAGTAAATGTATGCAAAGAGGACCAAGTCGCCGCCTTGCAAATCTGATCAACTGAAGCTTCATTCTTAAAAGCCCACGAAGTGGAGACTGATCTAGTAGAATGAGCTGTAATTCTCTGAGGCGGGGCCTGACCCGACTCCAAATAAGCATGATGAATCAAAAGTTTCAACCAAGAAGCCAAGGAAATAAGCAGAAGCCTTTTGACCTTTCCTAGGACCAGAAAATAAAACAAATAGACTGGAAGTCTTCCTGAAATCTTTAGTAGCTTCCACATAATATTTCAAAGCTCTTACCACATCCAAAGAATGTAAGGATCTTTCCAAAGAATTCTTAGGATTAGGACATAAGGAAGGGACAATTTCTCTATTAATGTTAGAATTCACAACCTTAGGTAAAAATTGAAAAGAAGTCCGCAAAACTGCCGTATATGCGCCCCTGTACACAGCTCGCCTGTGGCGGGGCGAAATTACCCCCAGGTATTCGGCATTTCACAGGAGCGCAATTCCGCCCCCTGCCTGCGCACAGCCAATCACGTGCGGGCAGGAGCTGTCAATCTCCTCGGTCGGACTCGACCGAGGATATTGAATTTCGCCACAATAGAGCGAAGATCTTAGGGAAGCAGCGGTCTGGTAACCGCTGCTTGATAAATCACGTCGAGCAAGTTCTTCTGAGAACTTGCAGCCGTAGAGGCTTGATAAATCGAGCCCTAAGCGTTCAATCTCATAGCAGTCAGCTTCAGAGAAACTAGATTTGGGTGAAGGAAGGTCCCTTGAATGAGAAAATGCGTCCTCAACTGAAGTTTTCAAGGTGGTAGATGAAATGTCCACCAGATCTGCATACCAAATCCTGCGAGACCACACAGGAGCAATGAGGATCCCTGATGCCCTCTCCTACTTGATTCAAGCAACGACTTGAGGAGTAAGCGCAACAGAGGAAATAGGTATGCAAGATCGAAGGACCAAGGAAACGTCAGAGCATCCGTTAGTTCAGCCTGGGGAACCCTGGACCTCAATCCGTATCCCGGGAGCTTGGCATCCTGACGCAATGCCCAAAGATCCAATTCCAGCTGACCCCACTTGCGGATCAGGCTGACAAACTCTTCCGGATGGAGTTCCCACTCAAAAGATGAAAAATCTAACTTTTCCGGAATACGCCTCCCAGTTGTCCACCCCTGTGATGTGAATCCCCGACAGGCAGCAAGAGTGGGTCTCCGCCCACTAAAGTACTTTGGATACCTCAATCACTGCAAAGGAACTCCTCGTTCCTCCCTGAGGATTGATGTAAACCACTGACATATTGTCCGGCTGGAACCTGATAAACTGTACCGAGGCCAGAAGAGTGTTGCAGATCGTTCTCATCTCCAGGATGCTGAGTAAAAAAAAAAAAAAAAAAAAAAGACTGAGTCCAGACCCCCCTAAGCCAGGCATGTCCAAAGTCCGGCCCGCGGGCCAATTGCGGCACGAGTACCGGACTGATATGACCCCACAGATAATTTATACAAATATAGATGATACGGCCCCCCAGTGAGTCCACGAGCGCCGCTCAGGACTCCTGGGATCTCTGGTTTGACGTCATCAGCAGGCACAGGAAGAAGGGGAAAGTCCAAATCTCACGAGATCTCGGCCACATAGGAATCTGGCCAATTTGAATAATAGCACCAAAACGTCTCACAGGAATAAGCAAGGAGAGATTATTTCAAGGTATAAAAAGTTCAATTTATGTCATCCAATGTAAAAACATAAAAGGCACAGCATAACTGTTATTATATACACCCCTGGCATAACAGATACAGCTTTTTCTTGGGAGAAACGTTATGAACATTCACATACCCTGTGTTTAACCGCATTAGTGGGACTCTGAGGAGAGTAGTATTCACAGGGTTGCATACATAAGATCTATTACATACACATAGTTATAAATACTGGACTGTATCCAATTTTAATAATGGCAACTATAAATAATAAAAGTTGACAGTGAGGGACGCCGCTTCCAGGACAGGTGGAATGTGGAATATTTTTTTCACTGAAATACAGAAAATGTAAAAGTATGCAGTTTTCAATAAACTTTGCATAAAATAGTTAATTTGCATTTATTTTAAAATGGTTCAAAGTATGTCAGGCAAAATGGTCGGCCCTCGCACATGTTCGCTTCATCAAATCTGGCACTCTTCCAAAAAAGTTTGGACACCCCTGCCCTAAGCCCTTAAGGAGCCCCAGACAGCTCCCCATCCTAGAAGGCTGGCGTCTGTTGTCACAATCACCCAAGATGGGCTGTGAAAGCAGGACCCTGGGAGAAAAAGTCCAGAGACAACCACCATTGAAGAGATCTTTGTCTCCTGCTCCAGTAGTAGCTGAGAAAAAAAAAAAAAAAACTATAATCTGTTCCATAGCCCGAGCTTGCATAACTGCAGAGGTCTGAGGTGAAAAACGAACCAACGGGATGATGTCCATTGTCGCCACCATCAGCCCGATTACCTCCATGCACTGAGTCTCTGATGGCCGAGAAGTGGACTGAAGGCCTAGACAAGAATCTATAATCATTGATTTCCTGAATTCGGTTAGACAAACCATCATAGATATAGAGCCTATTATGGTTCCCAAGAAATGACCCTTGTGCTTGGGACTAAGGAACTCCTTTCCCAATTTTACCATCCCTCTTGTGAAAACGCAGGAAGGTTATGAAATCTCGGTTGCTGGAAGAATGGTGCCTGGACTAGAAAGTCGTCCAGATAGGGCGCAACTGTAATGCCCCGTAATCGAAGCACCGCCAACAGCAATTCTCATACCTTTGTGAAAATTCTGGGAGTTGTGGCAAAACCGAAAGAACCATAATCTGAAAGCGTATGTCCAGAAAAACTAACCCTAGAAACCCGAGATGAGTATTGTGAATGGACACATGAAAGTACTTTGAGAAATTTATTTAGACTCTTGAGATCTAAAATAGGTTTGAAGGTACCCTCTTCTCAAGAACCACAAACAGATTGGAATAAAAAACCCAGACCCTGTTCCTGTAGTGGAATTGAAACCATCACTCCCAGGTCTGAGAGGCCTCCTAAACAGTGTAAGAATGCCTCTCTATTTGTCTGGTCTACAGATAATCTTGAAAGCAGAAACCTGCCTCTGGGGAAAAAACCTTTTCAACTCTGTTATCAGATAATATCCGGCAAACCAGGTCCAAAAAAGGACTTATCCTTGTAAGGAATTGCTAAATGCTTAGACTCAGAGGACACATCCGCAGACCAAGTTGTAAACCATAAAGCTCTGCGAGCTAGAGAAACCTGCTCCCATATAGATAACTGGAAAGGAAGCAACCGTAATAACGGAATAGCCAATTAAAAGCTTTCATCCAATCCTGGATTACATCCCGGGAACTTCCGCCCTGATATCAGACATCGTACCAAACCAATATACCGCCGCATAAGTGACGGTAGACATGCACACAGATGGTTTTCATTATAATTCCTGGTTGACATAAACCCTCTATATAATCCTTTGAAGGCCCAACTATCCTCCATGGGAATAGCAGTACTCTTAAACCTGAAAGAAACTACTACAGTATCAGCAAGAGGAATTTTACTGTCAGAAATCTTATTCTCAGAGACTATGAAAGTATCCTTTTCCTCAGTCTAGGAGGGGACTTCTGAGATAGCAACAACCATGACAGAAGCCTCTCTCACTGAATGTTAAATTTTCCTCTTACACTCTCCCTGCAACATGGGAAAGGCCATCCGAGATCACCTAGTACAAGAGGGAAGCGATGTTTTGCAGGATAACTCCCGAAAGAGTTGTGGAGGAAAAACAGGGTACTGGATGAATGGCCGCTAAGTTTTTACAGACACTTAAGGCAAAAGCTGCGGCATATATTGAACATTGTCAGAATGCTTCTTGTCACAATCAAGACAATGTTGGCTCTGAAAATGTAAAATCCTCCCAGAACATGAGGAACAAAAAAAATATATATATTTTTTTTAATTACATAAGCATCAAAGGCATAATGCACATGTAACCTCTATTTTTGCATTTAACATAATAATGCTTACTGTGTTTTCACATTCCTAAATGTGCTATACAGTTATTCCATTAAATGTAGAGCCAACAATTATGACATAGGGCCTTTTGGACCGTTTATTAACTTAAAATTAGATGGTACTGTGCCCTTAAATTATTAACTCAAATAGGGCGATACTGTCTCTTTAAATGTTTAGAAATACCTTACATTTGTACCATTAACAGCAGATATGTAAACAGATGGTGTTGGGCCTCTTACATCACAAGATGTTTAACTAAAAATCGGGTGGTACTGTGCCTTTAAATATTAAACAAAACTGCTTTATTTTTACAATATGAATTGCAACATACAAGCAGCAAAAGAAAAAAAAAAAAAACACAACTGTTGTCCCTTTTTGTCAGCTAACGTAAGGCTGACTAACAAACAGTGGGCAACGCACCACTTAAAACTAAACTTAGCATGCATGAGAAAGCCTCCCTGCTGAATGACCGCAGCAGAGGAGACCCCTTCGTTCAACGTTTACCGGGAATGAACAAAAAAGGCCCGCAAACTTTCTTTAGTGTGACGTAGCGTAGCCTAGCTCCGCCCATCATGGGCGTATCAAACTGGAACTCCCGGGCGGCTAATTAATAAAGATGGAGCCGTCTGAACAGTAACCCACACCATAGCCATGTAAAAACATACCTCCCGATCGGCTAGAAAGTAAAATACAGCTATCAGGAGTGGGGAGTTACGCTACCATGATTAACCCCTAACTGGTATAAAAGGATTAATCCAAGTTGGGTAAATAAAATAAGACCTGCGCTCTAAAACTTATTATGGCGAAATCCCCAAAGAATTAGAACCATAAAGTGTCCCTGAAAACAAATTATAAAGTGCCACTCTCTGTTGTCACCAGAAAATAAAAGTTAGCCATCTCCCGGTCGGCATATTTTATGTTAAAACCGCCGGGAGTAAAACACTGTTTTGCATCCAGCCCCAGTGTTTGTATAACATAGCTCTCCCTCAAGAAGAGACCACAATCCCATCACAATTAAGAGCCCAATCTATCTTGTGCCCTTGATATGTGTTGGGCAGAAAAGTAGTGCTCACTTTCTTCTGAGAGAATGTCCCCAGAAATAATAAAGCTAGCACTTACCTTGAATGCTGTGCGACAGCATGGCAGTCCAGCAGGTGTAAGAGGTCCTCTCCCTCCCATAGCCCTGTGGAATGAAATAAGCCTGAGTTAAATGTGCTTAGGCTATATGGATTAGGGCAGCAAATATGTATAGAAGGCGCAGTGAGAATTAGGTCCCACCAGTTTCTATTGTTTTAAAGCCACCAAATGCTCTACTGTAGAGACTGATCTGGACTAGGCTACACCCTATTTTGTTCTAAACTCTTGATTGAAGAATCTTTACTAACACCTCACTTTGCCATCTCCTACTACTAAAGTAAGCAAAGAGAATGACTGGAGCTCTCTCTCAATATCCCACAAGGATGAAATCTGTGGACTCATTGTGTCTTTATACAGAAAACTAAAATATTGGAGTTAAACAGCCAGTAAACCTAGCAAATAATGTTATATAATTCTGCACATAGCAGGTCTGTTTTCTTCTGCTAAGCGCATCTCGGCACGCGGTCTAATCACAGCCGGCCCGATCACGCTATTAAAATCAATGTAGCTCGCTCCCGCTACCAGACCGGGAGAGAGTTACATTGATGTTAATAGCGCAATCGGGTGCACTGTAACTAAACAGCGTGCCCGCGATGCGCTTAGCAGAAGAAAGCAGACCCGCTCAGTAGAGCCAGGGGTGGCGTTCTCTTATCTTTGCTAAATATCTAACAATTTGCTTTAGAAACCTGGCGCTAAGATAATGTTATATAATTCTGCACTATGCGCAGAATTATATATCATTTGTTAGGTTTACTGTCCCTTTAAATATTCACCTCTCAGTTGATCACTGTAGACATTGAAATTTGAAGTTTTGCACTGCACTTTAAAAGTGCTCTGCAGCATTTACATTTTAGAAAGCCTTCCAAGAATTCAAAATGGCTATTCATGTTTTTACGTCATATGAACGCACAAAGTGAAGCTTTACAAAAAATAAGACACAAGACTTTATATAGAATTTGTTTTTAATTTTGTTTGTACAGACTTTCTAAATCAGAGTGACCATCTCAGACAGACTCCTGTACTGGGGGTTCATAGCCATCTGCCCGTTCTACTTTGGCACCAGTCTCATCACCTGTGGGTTTTCCAGTGCCACCCCCTTCACCATGCAGTTCCATTAGTTTGCCCACTAATAAGGAAAGAAAGGGGAAATATTATCTACAAGCAAGGAATAAGATGGATTATATAGAATCAAATAAATCTCAAACCATGAATCAAAGAATCATTTGGGACCGAAACAATGTATAAACCGTTCCCATATAAAAACAGACATTGAGCAAACACTACTTTATAATTCTAACTTGCTATGCAAAAGACGAAAAAAATATAAAAATAAATATATATATATATATATATATATATATATATATATATATATATATATATATATATATATATATATATATATATATATATATATATATATATATATATATATATATATATATATATGGCCCTCGTTTTACAACGGTTCAATTTACACCGTTTCAGAATAACCTTTTTTCCCAGTCATGTGACTGCTATTGAAAAAGTATTGAGAAGCAGGGCATTTATTAAAATAGCCAGTAGGTGGAGCTGTCTGCTTGTGTTTCAGCAAAGCAAGCTGAAATTAATCAGTTTAACCAGACCTGAGCTATCGAGCAGATTTCAAAGGAACAAGATCTTCCTGTCTATAAATCAGTCCAGATTGGAATGCATAGAAAGGATTATTTTATTAGGTTTATAATGCTGTTTAGCAAATGCTTTTGTTCATTTAACTTAGTTTATTTATATATTCTGTGTTGTGTAATTATTTTAATAGGTTTATAATGCTGTTTAGCATTTAAAGTCTTCATTTCAAAGCTTTAAAATAATGTATTAGGTGTTACTTATGAGAATTTTGAGAGGGGCCTGGAACCTATCTACCTCACTTCCCATTGACTTACATTATAAACTGGGTTTCAAATTTACAACGGTTTTGATTTACAACCATTCCTTCTGGAACCTAACCCCGGCGTAAAGTAGCTAGTAAATAACATGGTAGAAACCAGAATTAGGTTATTCATAAAAATAAGGTCTAAAGCAAACTTACGCTCAAACTTAGGCTTTTTCAGCATCTTCACCTTGCGAACATATACATCATGGAGAGGATAAATGGACTGACATGCTTTCTCAATGTCCTTGCCAATACTATCTGGGATTCTGTTGGACAGAAAAAATATTCAAACATTAAATGGGGACAGTCTACTACAGAATGTATTGTTTAAAAAGAATGACATTGCCCAGTTTTGCATAGCCAACACTGTTATATTAACCCTTGACCCAATATGATGTACATATACACTTCAGCGCACTGTTATATAAAGGCAAATGCCAGATTGTTAGACAGTGACTGTCATCTCTAACAATCTTGTGCCATCTGGAGGGCCCTACGATACAGAAAAATGGTTTTAAGGGATAGATGGTAACCTAAAGCAAAAAGGGGGCACCCCAAATGAAAATTGTGGGGAAGGGGAAGCAGGAGGCACAAGTACACTACTTAATTTTTAAATAAATAAAACAAACTGCGTACTGGCGGACTGCCAGTACCTAAGTTGGCCACCACTAGTAAGGGGGGGGGGAGAAGAGAGAAATCAGAGAGGTTTGAGTGTTGAGGCGGGATAACTACACTTGAAAAAAAAAAAAAAAAAATTAAGCCCCTAACTGCATACTATCAGTACCTAAGAAGATGAGGGAGGGAAGAGAGCCGTTTGGAAAAATCGGGCAGGAAGGTAATCAGCTTGTAAGGTTAATTTATGCAGATAACCGATTAACCCCATTCACTGCCAGGAATTTAAAGTAAGGTGCACAGCTCTAATTAGCAGCATTCTAATTGCCAAAGATCAAAGGCAAAGCATGTCTGCAATTTCTGAACAAAGGGGGTCGCAGGGAAGCTTTTAAAACCATGTCATTGTAGTATTGTGTAAATAATTTCAGTGAGAAACCCAAAGTTTCGAAAAAGTTAACTTTCCTTTTTTATAGGATTGTATCTGGCAGCAAATAGTGGCACCAAACATACCAAAATGGGCCTAGACCAATACCTTGGGTTGTCTACTTTAGGGATCAATATACTTTATAACTCTGATTACCTTTAATCTAAGCCTCTGCAGACTGCCCCCTTATTTCAGTTCTTTTGACAGTTTAGCCAATCAGTGCTGACTTAAATAAACCCCACGGAGTAAGCACAAGGCTAGCTATATGGTGCATCTAGCGCCGTGTAGCTGTAAGAAACTGTCAAAATTCAGAGATAAAAGGTGGCCTTTAGAGGCTTAGAAAATCAGCACACACCTAGGTTTAGCTTTCAAAGAATACTGAGAAAAAAAATTTGATAAAAGTAAATTGGAAAGTTGTTTAAAATGATATGCTTTATCTGAATCATGAAAGTTTTAATTTTGACTAGACTGTCCTTTCAATGAACTACTGATTATGGGGAAACACGTTCTAAATTCACAGAAGTAGAGATTAAAAAAGGGGCATTAAACAGATTCTTTAATAAATCAGAAAGCAGGCAATTATAAACAACTTTCTAAGTTACTACTATTAAGTTTTCTTCACGCTTGGTATCTTTTGTTGAAAACCAGGAACAAGCTCAAGAGTGTGTGTGGAACTATATGGCAGCAGTTTAGTAGTTTACCCATTTGTTTTAAGCAAATCACTGTAGTATGTAGCCAGTATAGAAAAACTGCAGCAAAAGAACATAAAATTTACATTCCAGCCTCTGGGAGAAAGTAAACAAAAAAGTATTTAACCGCAAAAAGGGCCATCATAATAAGAAGAAAAAAGTCTAAAGGGGGATATTTTCCCCAAAACAACATGCTCTGATGAATTAGAACACTAGCGACATCCCAATTCTTTGTTTAACCAAATGGATTAAACAGAGTTCAAGTACCACACAGGAGCCGCAGTTTAGGTCCCTATTCAAAATTACAAGTCGGTCATGTGACCAAGGTCTGCTTGAGACCCGTAGTGCCCTGCGGCTCTTAAGCATTACTTTAGCTATGTTGCAGAGGGTACAGGGTTGGGGTGCTGCCAATGTCTAATGCAATTTTGTTTACCTTATGTCACAAAT